>NW_020439044.1:1622322-1658561 GCF_000699045.2 Agrilus planipennis | reverse complement strand
GACACATTTAACTTAGTGTGGAGTACAACGCAAACTTAAATTCATGCCTTTTTTACTTTATTAGAAACGATTTAATTTTTGACAACCACAATTAAATACAAACGAGGGGTTTTTTCGAACTTTCAAGTACTTTACATAGGTATATTACTTATTTTTACAAGAACTGTTTGAATGACATTTCGAATTACATAGTACATTTAAATTGCGACACTTGCATTTTTTATCAATGCACATTCGTTTGCACTGACAAAAAACAAAACCTTGTTTGCTTCCTGATGATTGAGTTGATGCTGATCGTAAGGAGATTTTGTCCGCTGGTACCTCACTTTCATATTCACACACTCAAATTTTAACTGTATACCCGACAACAATTGACAAAACGCGTTCCGGCTGTTAAACAGTTACCAGAACGCGTTGCGAGCGTTTAAAAACAGCCAGAACGCGTTCTGTGCGTTTGAAGGCAGCCAGAACGCGTTGTGGCCACTGAGCGTTTTCGGTCTTCGGGCCTAACATATATATTACAAATTGTCAGTATCTTGTATTTGGCAAGGGGAGAAGGGTGGATTTTTAGTTCTAGAATTCTTTTTACCTTGAGGCCTCTAAATGTACATGTTAATATGCAGTGGGTACTTTAATTTTGGGGCAGATACGGTATTCCTGTTAGTTCTTATATTTTCAATAAAACTAGTTGAGACCTTTTTATATGGTAACTCTTCAACTTTTAGACTAGAGGCCTCATTTAACTTAACTCAAATACCTTGATATATATGTTTCATATGTCCAAAGAAAGATAAATTTTAATGATACGATTAGTATCATAGAGTTGCCAGTGATAGACTGGTTCAATATCCAATTCCATACTTTCAACTCCTGCGCCAATCTTCCACATCCCTATCTAGATGCAAACAGTAACATAATCAAGAATTTTCTCATCCCATAGTCCTTATTCACTTCTTTTTGCTACTTCTAATATGCTTCTGACAAATCCTTAATGTCTTGTCCGAGTTTCCCTGTCTCCCTTTTTTCTTATTGACTCCCACAGCGTTCTCTGTTCTTTTACCCCTTTTAACACTTTATCATTTCTAACCTTCAATACCATATATTTCAAACGCACCAAACAGAGCTTCTGGGCTCCTGGGCTCCAAACAAACATTTTTAACAATTATTTTTGATTTTCTACACAAAACAAATTTCTTCTGTACCAAAGCACATAGATATCGAAAATTCGTCTTCTAGTGTTTCGTCTCTAATTGCTATAGTAGCTCTAACCCTACCTTCATCTCCCTTACATACAAACATTTTTTGTTTTATTTTAATTTATATTTTCATCCCAGTACTTTAAAATTGTATGTGTTTATGAGATGCTACCTAAATTTGGCGGAATTCAACTGTAAAAGAATTTATTTGTTAGACGTAATCTTCGACAGATTGAGCCAAACGATTTCAGCGTTCTATCCATGAGTCCATATATCTTTGAAAGTAATCCTGAAAGAATGCGTTGAGGACCTCCAAACAGTTTTGACTGCATCTACTCGTTCATATTAAACTGGCGCTCTTGGAGTATTAATTTCTTTTTTGGAAATTTTGGCAAGGTCAGACAAATAGGGAAGATAAGGTGTAATGGTAATGCTTCTTGAAGTCAGAAATTGTGAGCGAGCGTGATAAAACTATCTCACTCGTCTTAAAACCCAACACTAAAACTGAGCTTTAATGCTTTGAACGGAGATAAGAACTGTTTGTGAATAAGACTGGGGTTTGGAATTTTTTATATTTAGCAAATATTTGTTTATAATTCGATTTGGATATCAACTTATAAATATTCAGTTATTTGTATTATCAAACGTTCTCGTAGATTACACATTATGATATTGAAACAATTGAATATCTGAAGTCTTGATATATGATGATTTGAAGACTCAGTAATTAAAAAAATTAGGACTTTAAAATACTGTATTAATTTTAATTCAAAAACAAAAACTTGGCAAAAAGATTGGGACTTAGGAACCACATCTAGACATTTAATAAGGTAGTTCCCCAAGTAAATGAGCCATAGAATCTCAATCTTACATCTAACTAAGTATTTTGAGTATCCAGATGTTTGGATATTTGAAATTTTGAATATTAAATTTATACATGTTTGACTAATTAAATTTTAAATAAACTGTAATATGGATATTTCAATATTTGCATATTCAAATAATTCGAATACCATTCCGAGTCCTTAACGAGGCAGTAAATGTCGAAAAGTACTACCAATTTCTACTGCAACGATGGTTGTTAAATTTCGGAATCATAACCGTAAACCCATGATTCGCTTCGGATTCTGATATGCGGTGGGATTCTGTGTCCGTTATTTTGTAACTGTAACAAAATTTGATGAGGGTCTTCATCAGTCTAAGTCGTCATATTGAAATTTACCATGTTATTGAAAGATAACTTTATGAAATCACACAGAGCAAAACAGTACAACCACTCAATTGCACGGTCGTTGTCACACTCATTCATGATGTACTTCTAGAGATCGAAAAGCAAACTATGTCTACGCTCGCTATTCCATTTTCCCGAACTTTTTTCTCACATCCCTCGTATGTTGTAGGCAGTTGCCGAAATCGGCCATTGACCCAAAATTTATACCAAAAACATGTTGCATATTTTACTATTTGCTTGCATTGTTTAAAAAAATAACTATTGGGTATTACTCCCGCCAACTTTTATGCAAAGTGGTGGGGAGAGCGAGACGGATGACTATCTAAGGAATATTTTATCCTACTGTGCGAAATCGATTGCATCATCATCATAGGGTCGTCAATCCTAAGAGTGTTTGGACACGCACCTCCATTCCTTCCTATCCTGAGTTAATCTTCACATTTCCTCAATACTAGAACAACCTACATCCTTAACTATTCACGAACAGTAATCTAATTTAGGTCTACCTCTACTCCTATTAACTTATGTTTCTGCCTCTAATACGATGTATCTGTCTAGACCTTCATGTCTGAGAAGGTGTCCTAGCAAACTATCTCGCCTATTTCTCCTATTCATTCTAATGCCTCTTCATTTCTAATCTTCTCTAATCCTAAGATTAAAAAGTAGCGGTGACAGTGTGCATCCCCGTCGGACTTCCTTCCTAATATTTACTTCTCTACGTTGCAGCTCCAGCTCTATAACTGCCTGTTGCTCTTTATACAAACTAAATATCACTCTTTTATTTCTGTAACTCATCCCTTCATTTTTAAGTATATTTAACATTTTGTCCCATTTAACATTGTCAAAATCACTCTTACCTTTTTCTATCGGTTTATCTATTGCTACTCGTAAAGCTAAAATGGTCTCCCGCGTTCCTCTATTCCTTCTGAACCCAAATTGGTCTTCCCTTAATAGTTCTTCCGCTCTTTTTGCCATCCTTCTTTGGACAATTCTAGTTATGATTTTTGACGCACGGGAAGTTAAGCTAATTGTTCTAAGTGCCTCGCATCGATTACATCCAAATTTTTATTTGCACGTAGTTAGTGCTTTTCTATAAAAAGAAAATAAACTGATATTATTATCTGGTTTATTTGTATTTTATAGATCTGTTCCTATATACATAAAATGGTTCTCGTATATTTCATGGTTTCGTTATGGTAACGAAGCACTTCTTATAAACCAATGGAAGGGAGTTGAGATAAACTGTATAAATAATACTACGACGTGTCCTAAGAATGGTCATATAATATTGGAAATGTATGGATTCTCAGAGGTAAAACATGTCTTAAATCTAGTTATACATACCTTCTTTACGTACAAAAGAAAAAACAACAATTCTATATGATATTTTGTTATTTTCAGGATGATTTTTCCATTGATTTATATTCACTTCTGGCACTAGCGGTGGGTTTTCGTGTATTAGCATTTTTTGTATTGTTACTTAAAACATATAAAAATGAGCAATAATGATTTATACATATTAGAATTCTATTTAATAGTTTTTATTAATTGAATACGTATAAACTACAAACCAAAGACTGTAAGTAGGTCCGTATATATCTTATACATGTGCAAGATTATACGATATACATTACATTGCAATTAACTTATACTTTTAAAGGGTTCTAGTTAATATATCATATACTAATACAACGAAAAAGGAATAATGACTTTTGTAAAAGTATAACAAATAAACCTTATTAAAAATATTATTTGCTTTACAATTACCTTCTAAGATAAGTTTAAATGACTTCAAATAGTTTATAGGCAGTTTAATAAAAGTTTGTGAAAGTTTTAAAGTGTGTTATTTTAAACTATTATTTAAGTCACTGGCACAAAGGTGGTACATCTAAATTATTTATTTAAAATTGCAAGTTCAACCTAGCGGAATCAACAATCGGGGAGTCGAATTCATCATCACGACGAAGCAACAAATGCAGGGTGGTGAGACGGCTTGCGTTTTCACTGACCCTCTGTGATGATTCCATGTATGATGTATAATAAGGTAAGCTGATATTATTATATTATTAAATTATTTATTAAGTACATTATAATTAAATTATTTTTTGAGTAGGTGAAAAATGATATTTTATTCTGTATTGTACTAACTTAATTTTAACGCTCATCTGAATCACACATAACATACAGCTTCTATATACATATATACATACAATATCCAATAGGTACCATTTAAGGTCACTTGTATAAAACAGGTTTAAATTAAGATCAGTAAAAACCACGGTGTAAGTTGTATTTATCACTCAGTTGAAATTGAACAAGTGGTAAATACAATTAAACAGTGTCAAAGCAAATTCGTAAATTGTACCTCACAATCAGTCAGTTATACGGATTTCTGCAATTTCGAAGCCTAGCGGTTTGTATTGAACCATCTATAGAGGTAAGGGTATAATGACAAATTTTCAACAATATTGTCTCTTGCTAGGCTAGGACTTGGAGTATTTAATATTATTTTTGAAATTTAAGTACGTAAAAGAAAACAATTGCTGTTGCCTTGCAAGGCATTACCCAGAAGTTGCACTATAATCATATACCATCATTACACCATAAGAAGACTGGTTAGAGACGCACCTTTAACCCTTCTTATTCTTATCCCATCTCAGCTACTAGAACATCTCACATCTTTAACTATTTGTGAAAGATTAGAATTTCCTCGATTTCTATTAACTCCTATAACTGCTTCTAACATAACACTAAGTCATCATGACTCTGTAGGTGCCCTACCACCCTATCTCTCCTTTTCTTTATTAATTTTCATAAAATTCACTATTCCTTTACTTTTTTTAATACCTCCCAGTTCCTAGCTCCTATTATAACATCACATCTTAGACATTTCTGCATTCTGTAGATCAAAATAGCCATTAAAACAAATGACAATTGGTTTACGCATGCATAGTAAATTTAGTTTTATTTTAGTAAAAAAACGATTTAACTTTGTTATCGTTTACTTAAGTGTCAGTTCTTTTATATGATCTATACGATTGTTTTTCTTTTCAACTGTGGATATTTAGCTATTTTCATTTTGTATGCAATCTAATTATACAGAATGATAACGAAGACTTTAGTTTGATAGAATGAATAAATAATAATATCAAAATTATGATTCGTTTAGCGAGTGGCACTTACATTGCGAATTTTTCAAATAAATAAGTCAAACATTTTTGATCATCATCATAAGGGTCGTCAATCGAAAGACTGTTTGGACCAACACCTCCACTCTTTCCTATCCTGAGCTAATCTTCGCATTTTCCTAAAACTAAAACATCCCATATCCTTAACTATTTGCGAACAGTAATCTAATCTGGGTCTACCTCTACCCCTCCTAACTCCCGTTTCTTCTTCTAATATGTCTCTGACTAGACCTTCATCCATGAGAAGGTGTCCTACCAACCTACCTCGTCTATTTCCTATTGACTTCCATGCAGTCATCTGATCTCTTATTTTTTCTAACATCTCTTCCTTTCTAACCTTCTATATCCACGGTATCCTCATCATTCGTTTGTAATACCACATTTCGAACGCTTCTAACATTTTTTTCCGCCGCGCCGACCGTTCACGTTTAGCACCCGTACAGCGTCGCTCTTCAAACATACACCTTTAATCTTCTTTTTTTGAAGTGGAATTGAGGAAAATGTTCATAGCTATATGTCTAAATACGTTGAGTGACGAATAAAGTTCATTTAAATTTGATTTTGCCTTTAGGATTAAATGTTCGGCAAAGAACGTCGACGTTTTTATCAGTTTAACGATTGTAATTGAAACTGTATTGGTAAAAGTTACTTTTAACTAATGTGAATGGTAACCCGAGAATTTTATTATTGTGCACCAATACCTATAAGAAACCGCGGTAATAGAGAATTCGATTATTTAGTCGTGCAATTTTATCCGAGTTTTGTAACAGAGAAGTTGCAATATTCTGTATCTCCCTCCTTCTTTATGGTAAGCAGATCAAAGGTATTCAATTACAAGCAAGAGGTTCTCAAGCAGGTAAATAAAAAAAATATAATTGTTGAAGGGTTTCTTTACGTAGACAAGAATAATCGTGCAGCATTGTCTGTAGAACGTTGTTTTATTCAGATTATTTTTTCTACAGCGCAAATATTTAAACAAAGATTAGAAAAAATATGTAACCCAATTAATGTTTAACATCGAAATGTGAATAAACTTTTAAATGAGTGATAATTTCAATTCAAAAAAGTTGATTAATAGAGTTAAACAATTATAACTGTGCTACACTACAAGTGAAAACTGATTAGAAGCATTTCCACAACAAGTTTTTTTATAATTGAGTACGGTAAGTACCTATAGCATAAAATCAAAATACTTACAGTACCTACTATGCAGCTAAGCGATACAACTATTACTCAGGAAACTGGTAAATACAAACGTTAAAGAATTAGGTAATTGTCTAGTTAAGTAGCCACATCTTCGATCACCGTGAACTGTATGTTATATAATTGATTATGCTGATCATTTTGATGATAATGAAACATAGTTTTCGAACGTTGAAAAACAATATGTAATGACCTACGATATACAAATTAGCTAATAATACGCCAGATTGTACATTGTTCAAGAATTGTTTGCTAAGTTTCTTACTGTTCATTCAGACGACTATTTGCAATTTTATTTGGTGGTGTTAATACCTGACCTAATAATACATGTAACGAATTTTCTAGCCTAGTAAAAAGATTGTTAAAGGTGTATGTTTGAAGCGTGGCGCTGTATGGGTGCGAAACGTGGACGGTGGGCGCGCCGGAAAAGAAAAGGTAAGAAGCATTCGAAATGTGGTGTTACTGGCGAATGATGAGGATGTCGTAGATAGAGGTTAGAAATGAAGAGGTATTAGAAAGAATAGATGAACAGAGGACTCTATGGAAGTTAATAAGAGATAGGCGAGATAGGTTGGTAGGATACCTGTTCAGGCATGAAGGGCTAGTCAGAGACATATTAGTTCCAGCTTTAAGGAAATGTTAAGATTAGCTCAGGATAGGAAAGAGTGGTAGGGCGTGTCCAACCAGTCTTGACAGGTTTGACGATCTTATGATGATGATGATGCATTGATGACATCATTATTAGGTTAAGTTAGGTTTTTGGAGATATATACGCATTGGTGATGTCACTGTTTGGTTAAGTAGATTTATGACAGACTGGAGTTTCTGCAATGCTTCTGCCCGCTGGAGGCGGACTGATATGTTGGAATAATGTCTATGAAAAGTATGCTTTATTATGACTTCCGAGCCCAACATAAACATATGAAAGTGATCAACATAATCATCTCTATAACATACAAAAAATTTTGTAATGTTTGCTGAAATAAAATTAACCTCGTAAATTTTTTCAACAACTCCAGTCTGTCCTAAATCTATCTAACCAAACAGTGACATCACCAATGCGTATATATCTCCAAAAACCTAACTTAACCTAATAATGATGTCACCAATTCATATACATTTTCAAACAGCCTGCAGCATTATTACCTACTTTATATATCATAGGCCACCACATACTGCTTACTGCTTTTTAACGTACGAAAACTATATGTTTCATTATCATTTCCGCGCCCATATATATGTCCAAATGATCAGCATAATCACCTCTACAGTATATTAAAAATTCAAGATGATTGTATGTGTGTCTACTGAACTAGGTAATTACTAAGAATATCAAAGAATTTTCGCCCATTTTGAATGTAGGCATATTATCAACGCGAATTTACAAAGAATAACAATTTAAAATAGTAGCACCGTTTGGCTTGTTTTGAAAAATTTGTATTCTGTTTGTTGATTAAAAACACAAAGTGAATAGCATGCAAGGTGTTTAGGAATTGAAAAAATGGTTAGGGTTTTCTGGCTATTGTTGGGAAGTAGATTGCTTTTATTTGAATTTGAAGAATCTTTGGTTTGAATTAGCCAGTGACTTTCAACAAAGAAGTTATTGAAGCATGCACGTTGAAGAGACGTCGTGCAGTAACAATCTATTAAGAATAAGGCAACGTAACGGTCAAAAACCCCGAACATATTCGTTAGACTGCTTACAGGATAACGTTTCGTTTTAGTATGTAGTAAACAAAAATTCTCTAAAATCGAACTAATATAACGTAGTAAAAAAATATTTGGAGTGATTTTGGTCTGGAACCTCCATTTACCTCCACTCCCTACGTCTCCTCCCTTTCCACCACCACCAACAAACATTCTGTTCTAGAAGGTATTAAAATTCTACGTTAATGTACATGGAGATATCTCCAAAAAAATGGAATTAATTTCACAGGCGTTATTTTAGTAAATAACGTGCTGGCGAATTGTCGCCTTGTATAAATATATATTCGTATATGAGATCGGCATATTATAAGCATTAGGTACCGTCTAAGTGACAAAACAAATGGCAAAAGTCGATTGACTTTTGCCTGTTACAAAAAACGAGAATTAAATAACTCCAATAATGTTTAACATAACTAAAAAGATATAAACATATACCTATTACGTATAAGAAAAAGTTAAAAAATATACGCATATAATATAAAAACAGGTTTTAAGTGTACTTAACTTAGTGGGAGTACAGATTTTCTCCATATTTGATCATTTTATTTTTTAATGTAATTTTTTAGTGAGATATTTGAAATTTAAAAAAAATATTTGTGTTAGTAAATAATGTTAGACTGATTTTTTGCAACACAAAGCCAAACTTTCAACAAGTTCACGTTTTTCACACTTACTTAGGGAGCTGACGCTCAAAAAAACACACGTTGTCCCGATCTTCTGCCACCTGGCACTTCAGCTTTTTAAGTATTTTAGAGCATTTTTTTATTGATGATGTATCTGCAGAATCTGGTCTATTTCCAAGATAAAGGGGCGGGGAAATTGAAAACAATGTTGGCTTAACCGCTCAGTTTTGGCCGGATCTAACAGAATGGAATATTTAGAATAGTGGCAGAAATTTTGGTCTACCTCCCAATTGGCTTAATAGTAGTGCCCTGACAAAAAACTGATAACAAGAAGTCTACTAATAAGAGGACATTACATATTCTACTAAGGCCTGATTTTTAACGTTTTTTACATGCATAAAACATGGTTTAATTACTTTGTTTTAATTAAAAGCCAATCTCTCAAATTATTTTGTTGAAATCTCATCGTGTTGATAATAAATATTCTTCATAAGTACCACTACTAATACTCTCAGCAATAACTTTTTGAAAGTAAGCATTCTCCGTTTTTAGCTCTTTTTTGTTTGAGGACTCTCCTGATACCTATACAACAGCTCGAGCAGAAATTTGTTAGGGCTGGAATTCGGCCCGCATCTGATTACCCTTAGTTCAATTAGGGACCTGATAGTAGCCTGATCAGAAATGTAACGCCTCTGTATGCCATGATCCTGATCAGGCAGACGAGTTCCAGCCCGATCAGGCAAACGAGTCCGAGCCCGATCAGACAAAAGGCATGTCCCGATCAGATTTTTCACATGTGCCTGATATAACTAATAAGAAAGAATCTGCCTTATCTTATGGTTTAACTAGTATTTCAAAATGTTAATAATTTCTTGTAAAAATAAGTTCTAATGAATCAAGTACATTAAACCAAAAGACAACAAAGTTTATTTTCTAAAATCTAAATGTTAAATACCGAACTGTTCGTCTTGGTTTAATGACTTCTTTCAACAGAATGTTTTTACAAAAAAATATGAAAATTTTAAAATATTCCACAATTTTGTCCATTATAAATATATAAGTAATAATTTTGAATTATCTTTGAACTAACCTAAAACTAGCCGAGGCTTGTTTAGTGATACTAGTGTTGTTCCTCTTGTACTATCAATAATGTATCAATCAATATCTTGAAGGTTAAAATGTATAACTCACAAATCTACAATAGTGACTCAAATCGTAAATAGTCTTTAGGGAAACAAAAGGTGGAAATATATTTCCCCTTGGCATAATTTCCCTTGCATTTATGAGGCATGTTGAATTTTCCATAAATTCAAAAGGATTCTAAAAAACACTTCATCCTAATACAAGTTAAGTACTCCCTTATATTGACTACATCCTCACAACATAGTGATTACCTTCTTTTGTATGGGAAAAAAAACAAAAAATCCCCCAGCCTGCTCAGATATTGGTATAGTTATTTCATTAAGCTATGCGTAATTTATACGATTTCCGCAATTAGATATATTAAAAATTCACACCGCAACAAAAATTACAAATCTGTGCTCTAAACGGTAGAAATAATTATTTGTCACATTATGTTTATACAAGACCAGAAATTAATTAGTTTGATTTCTGCATTGAATTGAATTGAAATTGATATTAAAGTATTACTAAAAGTGTTATTATTGTGATACTAATTTGACCCTTTTAGTGCTATTTTGACTGCAACTGTTACTATTTATTATTTTTATCAAAAGAAATGATATGTCTTTTGAAATTTAAATGGGTTTCCATATTTCCTTTTAGCCCTATATTTTTATGTAAATATCAATTATTAATTTATTTGCTGGGCTAGCTTCCAAAGATGATAAGGGGTGTATTCAGTTTGATTGGTTACCCCTTGAAAAATTAGATCTTGCGTCGAGATAGGCTCTTTCTGCATGTTTAAATAGAATAGTTTTTTAAATTGATTTTATTTTGCATTGAATTGTTTAATTTGCAGGTATTATAAACTGCTTGAGAAATTTCCATTGAAGATACATTTGTAATGGAAGACCAAAGGAGTTCTTCACATTCAGACGTAGTTTAATTTTATATTGAAAATTATACAGTTAAAAAAATGTACTCGTAAATATTAAAAATTATTTTTTTAACTGAAAAAAAAAAACTCGAATATAGATTAGACTGAGTATCAAATTAATTTTTCTTTGGCTAAGTGACATATTTTTTAATGTTTAGGGCTCTGCTACGGAATCTTCTCCCCTTTTTGGTCGAAGTTATACCTATTGGTCACCTGTCGAAGAAGGAGTAACATTATCATGGAGAGATCTGAGCGTTTACGTGTTATTAAAACAAAAGGGTCAACCATATAAAAGAATAATCAATAATGGTAATATTTTATCAGACAATCTTTTCCCGGTAATCAATTTATGATTTTGTTTCGTATGTTGTTTGTAATTAGTTTCAGGAGCTGTTAGGGCTGGAAGTTTGGTCGCACTCATGGGTTCAAGGTAGTTCTATTGATTATTTTATTATATACACATTTTCTAATTACATACGTTTTACACTGCTTTGAAATAGTTCAAGGCCTGTGAAATAATTAGGTACCCGCATGCTTGAAAATTCCTTGTTCCCATGAAATTTTACTTAAAACTTGTATGATGATGTGTATCCATCAATAATTGATTGTTAATTTTTTATTCTTTATTTGACGAAAGCTCTTCTTAGAACAGAAGGAAAATGTTAGAAAATTCTCACAAAAGTGTAAATTATAAACATTTAATAATTGTTTCGCCAAGTATTACCTTTCTCTGATGTGAGTACTTTAAAGATGAATTTATCAAACAATAACGCTTTTTCATCTTTCATTTCCACCAGCTACTAACTCTGATACGCGGGTAGCCTGTACGATTTACACTTTAGTGCAATGCCGGGGAGCAGGGCGAAAGAATTTCTTCAGTCTCTTTTTTCGGAATTGTCAAATGGGTGGATGAAATTTGATTTAAAAATTCTTAAATAGAATTGGTGATAATGCCAAAAATTATTTCACCATTGGTACAGTAAATACTCTACGTATCTATAGTTCTAAGGTGAGGTAGTTGTCCCATTATCAGCTACTCTGCAACTAGCTAACGATTACAAATGTTAAAAAAAGAATGCAATTAATTAAATGGTTCATTTTCGATATCCTGGATGAAGTCTTTTAATCGAAATTTATAATTAAAAATTAATCTTCTGACGCTTTGAACGTGTTTAAATGTGAATATAATCTTAAATAGGAAGTGGTAGTCGCTGTGGTTAAACTCCCGTCTCTGCGGAATCATCAGGATTTAAGATGGGTTAGGGTAATGAGGCAACTCCTATAATAATTATTGGTACACTTAAAGCAACGCGGGAGCGGGAATGTGCAGCATGAGTAGTTTTATTACACTACAATCAGACTGACGTAGTGTAAATTAGAAACATTTAATAATCGGGTATTATATATATAGATCAGAAGTCGGCAGGTAATTTTAGGTAGAAAAATTATTGTCGAGGTTTAGAAAAAACATATTCCTTTCTCCAAAAAAATGATAAGGGTTACGCTCAAAGCTCAAGCATACTTTATTGTCTACAGATATAATATTTTTTCACTAATTTATTTGAATAATTTACTTTCAAAAAATCTTTGGCGGTCCAGTTTATGACTTTCTGGCGGTCCGGGCCTGAACCAGTTGCCGACCGTTGACTGTATTGAAAATGTACGAAAGTTGATTAGACGATGATGCCGATTTTCTTGTAGTGTCATTTATATTTTTTCCCAAACTTTTTCTTTTTCTTTCGAATAATTACAATCTGTTGGATATTTTTGTACAATTTCTATTCTATCTTCGTGTAAAGATGAGAAATCTGCCCGACGAATTAGGTGGGGCACTCGTGGTATGCGGGAAAAAACTGCACGAGTTTCGGCGCACGGGATACCGCGTCGGTTTGGTTGAATTCATAACCCCTCTTTAAATTTCGTTCTGCACTGATCCTACTCCTCGTTCCGGGAAGCTTTGGGTGTATCATTATTATCTATTACCTTTTAATAAGAATTGCATTTGAGAATTCCAACACTTGATGCAACAATTCATACTTGTTACCAAAAAATATTAATAGTATCAATAAACCTATTTTTGTTCAAAACAAATATAATGTTAATCAAATGTATACATGCGTCTTTCAATGAAAGCACAAAATGTTAAAACCCCAAATTGTTATTAAAATAATACATGCATATCAGTAAACATTTTACAAATTCATACGTTTACTTGAAAAAACTTAACAATTTTAAAATATTTAAGTGGAGCTGGAAAGACATCATTGATGACAGCATTGGCATACAGGACTGCTGGTAATTATTCATTTTTGGCCGACCTCATTTTAATATCTAATTTGTTTTAGACCATACAGTTGTTGAAGGTGATGTGTTAGTAAATGGTCAACCAATGGGAGATTATATGCGTGATATAAGCGGATTTATGCACCAAGTAGATCTTTTTATCGATCACTTAACTGTTTCTGAACATCTTCACATCATGGTAAGTTCGGTCTATACGATTAACTGAATTTTAAATACCTACATACATATTATAGGCACCATTTAGCGAAATAAGTATTGTGATAACGATTAATAAAAGCTTTCGCGATTCAATCCGAGATTTTAAAGTTATGTAAAGAGTAAGTAAGCCTTTTATGAGTGCAACGTTGTGCCATAGTCATTATTGTTTAGACTCAAACAATTTCATGATGATTCAATGAAGTTGATAAGCGTAAATCATGTACAATGGTCCTTACTACTTAGTCACTTTGACTCTAAACATGAAAACATCATTTACTTCCTTCTAATGAATTTGATACCACTAGGTTATTTTCAGAGATTGTCTATCTATTTTTTAACTAACACTATAAATGTGAATGTGAGCTTGTTTGTTTGTTTGTTACGCAATCACGCCTTAACTACTCAATCGATCATCATGAAGTATTGTACACATATTGTCAGGAGTACAGATAAGGCATAAGGTAGCTTTTATCCAGAAAAAAACACGTTTGAACTAGTTAGTCACATTTATGAGACTTGGAAAATTCGGATAACTATAAACGAAAAAAGGTTGTGGCTATATCATCAATGAGAGGAACGGGTAGTTGCGAAGATTTTAGAACAATTAGCTTAACCACAGCCGTCTCTACTTACAAGCCATGCTGAAGGTTTACTTGACAACACTGTGGGAGTCCCAGGATTTCCCAGTTAATGAGAGTTACAACTAATGCATTGGCTGTTGTGGTTCTTTCGTTTTTCTATATTTTAATTTTAGCGGAAATATCGTGCAATAAATGCGGAATAAGGATGCTTATAGTGTGTTTTAGTGATTAATACCTTTGGATACAGTTTTTAATTGCAGAAGGTAATATTAACTATTACGTGAAAGAAGTGAAAATGTTTTACGTCAGATTGTGTGTTTTGGTTGTAAATTTTCTGGTTTATTTCTTAACAAAATGCCTCGTCGTTGTGTTCCCAGTTCAATTCAAATTATAAATCATTAAAATGTAAGTATAAGTAGGTATGTCTATATTATTATTCCCAAAAAAAATGATGAAATGCGAAAATATTCTGCAGTTTACATACATCATTTTAACGAAAGTGACATAAAAACAGTAAAAAAAAGTATCTACTGCCGGTAATATTTTGAATGAGCTTTTAACATAAACTAAATTACCAGAGAATGATGAAATAGAAATTTAAATTGTTGAAAAGTCTCCCTTAAACATAAGTCAGTATTGTAATAATTGTAATTTAGTTGACTCCTTAAAAATTTGCAGTTCATTCTGTTCGTAAAAAGATAACTTGCAACAATTGTGTTTCGCTCATAATAAACAATAAAAGCTCTTGCGTTGGAGATATTTATTTTGATTTACAAAGGGGAGGACTTTCTGTTCCTACTGATAATACTAGTATAGTTTTTTTTTCACTTTTATGCCATTCTTGAAGAAATAAGTAATAGCGAAAATCTGCAGACACAATGTTTACGGGTTGAACACCAAAAACCAATTTTAGGAAAATTAACTATTTTCAAAAATATGTAGTTGTAGAAAACATTATAAAGATATATTCTTCCAAATTTTATCTTCTTTTGCTGATGTTTTGCTTAATGATTACGTTAAAATTATAAATTATAGAAAGCAAGAATCCCACCACTCCAATTCAAATTCAGCTAACTATAAGACAGCAAAAATCCGTAAATTAGAAAAGTTCAAATTGAAATTAATTTTTTCTAATGGGATGACAGGGCTATTGGCGAACCCCAAAAAAAAGGTAACGAGCCTTGCCATTACTTCAATGGTGATGTGGAAAATTACCTTAATAATATTACAATTATTGAGATGAAATTCATATAGGTACCTATCAATGTTTACCTAATCTATTGTCTTTTCTATTTTGTTCTTAATACCTACATGTTTTAAATAACGTCACATATTATCAGTGATGACCAAATGTTAGTTATTTAATGATTTAATTCATTTTTATCGTCATGGGTGTCTAAAAATCGTGTGTAACGACGTGTAGTAATAACAAGTAAGACTCGCAGAATAGGACTCTCACATCGAAGCAATGCGCTGTTGCCAAATTTCTCAGCATGGCTTGTATTAGAGACGGCTGTGGCTTAACTAATTATGTCTCAAAAAATTTTAACTAGAATCGTACATCAGAGAAGGATGAAAGTATCATTGGAAAAAAGAAATTACGTATACGTAGCATTCGCAGACCTTGGAAGATAAGGATATAAATTGTCTAAAAATATTAGCATCCTTAGATTTGCGGATGATAAAATAAAAATAACACAAAAATATTGATATGTAAGGGATGTAAAGGTAGGGTTATTAGAACAAATATAAAAATAGGTGACGAAAGGGTAGAAAAGGATGCTGATATAGTGAGTCAGGTAAAGCGCTGGAGATATAACACTAGCTTAGGTTCGGGTTGTTTCTAACATAAAGAACTCATTTTTATATTCGAGGTCAGCTAATTTGGAAATTTGAAAGCGATTATTAAAGGTGTACGTTTGGAGTACGGCTCTGTATGGGCGTGAAGCGTGCACGGGCAGCACTAAATAAAAAAAAGTTACAAGCGTTTGACGTGTGGTGTCATAGAATGATATACAGTGGATAGAGAAGGTTAGAAATGAGGAAGTATTAGAAAGGGTAGGAGAGCAGAGGGCATTTTGGAAGTCAATAAGAAATAGGTGAGATGATATTTTAGAAGCAGAAATAAGAGGGGTAGCAGTATACTTAGATTAGATTATTGTTCACAAATATTTAAAGATGAAGGTTGCTCTAGTTTTTGTCAAATGCGAATAATAATAACAATATGAATATTACAAGAATAAGACAAGACTCAAATTTCCATTATTTTTCGATAACAAGACGATATTTTGAAATATTGTCCAATTCAACTACATCCACATGACATGTGATGAAGTTTAACTTATTCCTAGATAATTCAGTTTAAAGAAATCATAAATACTGAGTTCAGTTTATATTCCTAGACTCTTACGGTACTACAGATCAACAAATAATAGACAAAATCATGTCAATATTGACCCCGACCATTTTAACAAGGATATACTAAGAATTATATTCAGTTTCCATATTCTATGTTATCTTTGTTTTATTTTCGTCACAATGACTACTATTATATTATATGGTAGTTTAGATACTATTTACATCATTTGCACAATAAAGTAATTTTTTTACCGATGCGATGGAGATTTTTTTTTTTTTTTAATTAGGACCTCAAAAATATTTTGCGTCTAAACCCTTTATTATCTACGTTAAATTTTTACGTCTTCCTTTATGATTTAATGAACACTTTAGTAAAACGCCATATTTACCGTGCACTTTTTGTTTGTTCGAAACCATAAATGTAATTCTAAAATGACGCCATGCATTTAGAACAGTATGTATGTAGGTATATGTGTCAAGCTTTTTCCTGCAATTATGGCAATAATTAGATGGTTATACAAACCCGAAGGATTTTTTTACAGGCTCGTTTAAGACTGGATCGTAGAACAACTTCTCAAGAAAGGAAACAAAGGGTGTTAGAAATAATGAGAAATCTGAGTTTGCTTAAGTGCAGACGTAGCAAAATATCTACAATATCTGGAGGAGAGAAAAAGCGTTTGTCGTTTGCATCTGAGGTATAGGATTACAATTTTTTTTATTCCTGTAGTTGTAGTCTAAGTCAAAAGATTAATGATGCCTTTCGCGAAGTAGTTGTCAATACGTAAGAATGCGAGTCTTTTCCTTTTAGGTCGGTTTGGACCTAACCGACCATATTGATACCAATCGAAAAACGGTTTTAATAAAAAAAATATATTTACAATTATAGCTTCATATTTCACTGATGTTTCTTCCCTATAGTCACCTTCAAATGGTTTCTCAAAATTTTATATTTCGCCTTTTATACATTTTTACCTTTCAGATTAACTATAATTAGCAAAACAATACGAAGAATCGTCGAAAAAAAAATTTTAATGATTTCAGAAATTTAAAACAGTTAATAGAAAAATTGGTTCCAATAAGAACTTCGTCGAATTTGTAATGTAGAATTTTTTACGTTGGAACTTAAATTAAGAAATCGCTTTGGGAAAAGTCACAAATCTATGGAAAAATTGTATTAAGCAGAAAAATAATAGAGACAATCTCGGCTTCTCTAACTTTAATTGTAAAACATTATTATCCAAGATTCATTTAAAGCGAATATAAATTTTACACTTATATCTTACTATTTCAAAACAAATTTAAATTATTAATAAATCCAGCTGCTTACTGATCCACCCTTACTATTTTGTGATGAACCTACCACCGGTTTGGACTCCTATTCAGCTCAAAAGTTAATTGCTATGATGAACTTAATGGCGTCATCAGGAAAAACCATTGTTTGTACAATCCATCAACCATCTTCTCAGATATTTAAAATGTTCAGTCAAGTTATTTTACTGGCAAGTGGACGATTAGCTTATATGGGAGCTACATCTAATGCAGCAGAATTCTTTGAAAGGTATGTGCATTCCAGTTTTGGTATGAAAAGATGAAACAATCTTCATCTGAAAAATGGTGCAGTATGTCACCAATGCTTTTTAATTTATACTCTGTCATCATCTTCAAGAAAGTTATGTAGATTGAGGAGATATCAAAGTAAATGGAGTTAATGTCAACAACTTGATTAGTAGCTTCGAAGAACTGCAGTTGTTAATAGTTCACCAACGAATGCGACAAGTATGAATTGAGATACTTCAATGACAAAATATACGGTCGTCAGTAAACAACCTATTAATTCCACAACGATTGCACCTTATGGCGTCCAGCTTGAGCACACTAATAAAATTATTTATGTATCTTGGCGCTAACGTAAACAATAATTGGAATATGAGCAAAGAGATGAGAATTCGTACTAAGAAGCTAGGGTGGTGTCATTTCTGATGAAGGAATTCTGTCATTTGTTTCTCCCACCCCTTTAGTATTTCGTCTGTCCTTGTACCTAGCCTATCACGCGTTCATTTTAACTTTTATAAGTCAAGCCTTCTCCTACCTCCCCACTTTTTCAGAATTTTCAATTTAAGGTTGGTATTCATAACTATTACACCGTCTTTACCTTCCCCTTTTACTGCGTTGAAGTCACCTACAACTATTAGGTTTTTCTGCCCTTTCACTAAACTTAGCATGTCTTCTATATCTGTATAAACCGCTTCTACGTCTTCATCGTTGTAATTTGATGTAGATATATACAGCTCCATTAATATCGTTTTTACCTGCTTCGAGTTTAATTTAATCATAACTGTTCTATAGCATTTTTGTAAATAACTTTCTACATTCTGTCCTACTTTCCTGCGCATTACAATTTCTTCCTCCTAATTACCTTCCACCCATACTGTATGTATTATTCTACAGTCTCCACTCCAATAGTCACCAGCTTCTGGCTAACGGACTTATTATATCTAATTGTAGTCTATTAATTTCTACTTTCAAATTTCAATTTCCCCTATTGCACTTATTGATAACATCCTCCGAGGTAGTCCCCGCCCGGACATTCGAATGGGGGAACAGTTTACGTCCGGAGTACTTTACTCCAGAGGACGCCACCATTTAATTTGTATAGTTGTACATTTTACTTGGGATCGTAATGTGGTGGTTTCCCGTTGACTTCCACATCGTAGAGTGCCATACTGATCTTCGTGATCTGAGTACTGAAAGAGCTGCTGCCCTCTTTCAGGGACTTGCTTTAGTCTGGTTTTTTCTTTAAGAAACCCCCCCCCCCATTATGGTTGAACCTACGGCCCGACTCCTTAAACCATTGATACTCGTAAATCGATCCAGCCACTCTACTTTCTACAAGAGCATCAAGAGTAGAAATATAGACTTAAATGAATTTTGCAAGAGCAGACACGTGAACTGGCAAAGTGTGCCGAACAAGGTGATGTGGACAAAAATTATAGCAAAAAACTTGAGAATACATATTTTTGACATCAGCAATGGATCTGTTTTACTCTTAATTTGACACATTTCGAATGTTTTCTTTTTTGCAATTTGGATTTATTTGTTTATTTCACCCGCGGTAATTAAAACAAAAATTGGATATTTTCATACTCCAATTCGATCCCCTGCTTTTAGTGACGAAATCTCCCATAACCGAATATGCTGCCGTAAAATTTATCCATATTCCGAATGATCTCCTATCCAGCTCTCCGTTTATATCTACATAAATGTTACATTAAGTCAGTAGGTAATGAAGCCAATCCGTTTTCCCTGATTCAAACAAAACACACTTTGAAAGCAAATAGTGGTTCGGTCACCTAACTTAATGAAATTATGTAAAGAATGCATGTTCAATAGACTGGCAAGTATAACGACTCCCTTTGTTTTAGTTTGGGTTACCGTATCCCTGCCAACTACAATCCAGCCGACTTTTACATTAGAACTCTCGCAGTTCTTCCGGTCTCTGAAGATTCCTGCAAACAAGCCATTAAAACAATTTGTGACCACTTCGCAGTAAGCGATTTCGCTAAAGAAATTGATGTTATAGTCCAGTACGAATTCCACATGGCTCGAACGATGCAGGTGTTTTAAAATCCACTATGTTTTATCCTTTAAAATAATTCTAAAGTTGCTTCGTTTTAGATACCGACCCTTTTTACAAAATCTCGTTCGTAAGTATGAAATATCAGTAATTTTACTACAAAATGTGCAATAGTGAGTGATTTTGATTTAGAAGAAGTAATTAATTGATCTACTGAAGATCTCAGCAAAATAATTTATAATTATATTTATATTAATATATACTTATGTAGAACCGAAATCTAGATTCAGATTTGACAATGGAAGAATTTTTCGGCTGACCCCTTCTCTTTTCGTTTCGGATTTTTGCGGTATTTTGAATTAATATTGAACGACTTCATCGGATAGGTGTGCCCTTCGCACATTAATCAAGGGGACAAATTTTACTTTACAAGTGGCTCAATGAGACATATACATAATAATAATACTATTCAATTTGTTCTTCTTTGTTTGTTCACCCTTTGTTGTCCTACCTTACAATTATTAGATTCACTAGTGTGACTTACCTCAAACCCCACTCTCTAGGACAAAACCAATAGAGGACAAAGCCAATAATTTACAATTGTATGCGAGATGTATAATCTTTTGATTGATTATTATTTTAGTCACAACTGAAATTGACACCCTAGGTGTCGAAATGCGTCTTTGGCTTTTAAACATTTTTAAGTGGAACTTTGGGTTTTAGTTAGGATACATTTCCATAAACAAGATTACTTTATGTGTCTTCTTTTTATTTATATTTCGTATAATAGTAGGTACATTTTTCTTAAATACAATTTTCTGGGTTACAATTGCTCCAATTGCCTCATCATTAATCATTAATTCTGAATAATTAAATCTATTGACATGTTTTAATCCATTCGCCATTATCTCCACGTTTATTATTTATTTATTTATTTACCTTATTAATTATCATAACTTGTTTTTTTCTTACGTACCTGTTATATTCTTTCTTTTCGTTAATAGGTATTATTCATATATTATTTACGAATTAATTTTTGTTTCGTTATTATAAGCAACGCTCGGGATTTTTCAATTTATCATTTTTATTTTGTTTTGTTTATATATGGGCATTTATGTTAGGCTCCACTTTTTTAACGAAGGTAGTTAATAAGGTCGTTTATTTGTTCCCATTAAATATTCACAGGATAATCCTTTTACTTTCTGACAGTCTACACAAGTGAAAGGTTCGTATCCTAAACGTATAAAATATTCATATATGTAAACATACATACAGTTCATTAAATTGTTGATTGTTACAACCAATGTATGAATTCATATTAAGCTACTGTGCGTATTTTATTTAATCAAAGTTCCAATCGTGAGTGAATTCCGAATCAGATTGGTTGTCTTTTATAATTACGATAAAACACCTTCAATTGGAGTTTTTTATGAGTATTTCTCATTATCGTGATACTTGATCAATTTTATTCAATGTACAAGTACTCATTACGGTTATCCAACTGTATTTTCTGATATGCGAGATCTGTTCAAAAAGTATCGTAAATTTTGTGTTTCTTTGGAAATTATTTATTTATTCATGAATATCTATTCTCTCCACTTCAAAGTAATCCCCACCAGATATTATACACTTGTGCAAACGTTTTTTCCAATCTTCGAATCACTTCAAAAAATAATTTTTTGTGATCTTGTTCAGGTCCACCTTCGATACCGTCTTTACCTCCTCAATCGTAACGTAGCGTCATCCTTTTATGGGTCCCTTCAGATTCGGGAACAAGAAAAAGTTAGAGGGGCAGATCTGGGGAATACGGTGGTTGTGGCATCATTAGTGTGCTGTTTTTGGCCAAAAACAAACAGCGATGTGTGAGCAGGCGCGCTATCATGGTTCAAAATCCAAATTTTTTTCTTCCACAAATCCTGGCGTGTCTGGTGGATTGCTACGCGCAAATTACGTATAACATGCAAGTAATATTCCATATTGACCATTCTACCCTGTTGCAAGAACTTATGATGCACCACGTCCCTGCAATCGAAGAAAACTGTTATCAAAACCTTCACATTCGACCTAACTTGGTACGTTTTGTTCGGCCTTGGCTCGTGCGACAGCTTCCAATGGGATGATTGAGCTTTGGTTTCCACCTCATAACCACAAACCCAAGATTTATCACCATTTATGACCCTTTGGAGTAAATATGGATCGTCGCGGACAGAGTTCAACAATCAACAGCTCCTTAGCAATGTTAATGCCATGCTGCATTCAACAATTTTGGTACGAATTTCGCAGCGACCAGTCTCATACCCAAATCATTGGTAAAAATATAATGGCAGGAGCCAATCGATATGTTTAGTTCCTCAGTAATTTCTCTAACGATGATTCGATGATTGGCCAATACTATTTTCTTCAATGTTTTCATTTGCTGTTAACGTGCTCGGGCGTCCGGCACATTCTTCGTCGTTCACATCTTCTTGATCCTCTGAGAACATTTTATACTACCGGCTTTGGTCCAAACGAGCTTCAACATATGCCACAGTCAACATTCGGAATGGTCCGTGCACTTAATTTTGTTTTTCACCCAAAATTTGATAGATTCTTTGATCCATTTTTTGTAATAAGCAAAAATCGATGACGAGCCAAAACACGTGCAAACAAAATAGACGTCAAAAATTAACTGAACATTCATCCAAACTTGTCGGTATAAGTGAAGACATGAGTATCAATATAACGCCAAAACAACGAAAATCGATTATACGTAACCCGCGGAAGTTCAAAATTTGCGATACTTTTCGAACACATCTCGTACATATAGAGTTTGGATTCAAACAAACAGTGAAAAGAATAAAATGAATCGGTATTGTCAATGAAAGATGGCTGTAAGAGCCTTACTTATGACATCTTTCATTGGTGGGTGTTATCTGAAACTGAAAATAAATTGTCCCATGAAAACTAAATTGGGTCCAAAATAAGACCTTATCCATCCTCACTTTCGAAAAAAATAATTTTCTAAAGCTCCCGGATTAATAGTTTCAGAAAGGGGCCATTCTGTTGGACTAAATTGACTTGGCTAACCTATCGATATCTCTTGGAAATCGTAAGGAAACCAACAACCCATCTACTACGAATTTTGCATAAAATGGTAAGGGTCGTATTTAATCGGTGTTTCACTCGAAACATCTACGGTTATGCTGTTCCTATATTTTATCTATTTTCAGGGCTTAGCGGTAGTTATAGCGCTCTGTTTCGTAGGAACGATAAATTTAAATCAGGGAGGTATTCAGGCGACTCAGGGGATACTTTTCACGCTTGTAACGGAAAACACGTTCACTCCTATGTACTCGGTTCTTGAAATGTTTCCGCTTGACAGGCTCTTGTTTCTCAGAGAATATAAGTCTGGCCTGTATTCCCCTTGGACTTATTACATGTCTAAACTACTTGCAATGGTAAGATAGATAAAAAGGCAACAATTGCCTGAATGTTCTGTTCTGTGCCAATTTACAATTCATTTACTTTTTGCTACAAAATTGAAAAAATGCATAAGAAAAGGTACAACAAAAACACAAGTTTCGGTTTAACCATACGTGTTTTCTTACAACTGCACTTTGATATTTTTATTTCATTCAAAAGCTTACGGAATAAAAAGTTCGCCCCCGGGTGGGCTCGAACCACCAACCTTTCGGTTAACAGCCGAACGCGCTAGCCGATTGCGCCACGGAGGCTGTGGAAAGAACCGTTTCTATATCGTCAATTTATACTCAGATGTATTTTTTATCTGTAAAACGTTTATTTAACGAATATTTTAAATAAGAACTTTAAAATGCATTTACCTTTATTACATATTTCATATATTTTCTTATTCGGTCTTTAATTCCCCAGTTACCTGGACTTATAATGGACCCAATTTTATTTGTGTCAGTGGCGTACACAATTGCTGGATTAAGGCAAGATCTTCATTCGTTTTCGTTGACATTGCTTGTTACAATTATAACTATGAACGTGGCTACTGCTTGCGGTAATTTCCTTCTTTTGTTTGATTTTTATGTGATTACAGTTCTTAGGGTTAAGACTAATTAAGATGATTTTTATGTAGGTTTGATGTTTTCTAATGCATTTGAATCAGTACCATCTGCGTTTTCCGTTTTGGTCCCTTTTGATTACATTTTAATGATTACTTCAGGAATTTTTATAAAGTTAAGGTTAGTTGTATTTTAAAAGAATGCTCGCGTTAAATGTAATTACTATGTACATTTTCCCTTAGCACGCTTCCAGTAATATTATCCTGGACTAAATATATTTCTTGGCTAATGTATTCTATGGAGTCACTCAGCATTATACAATGGAATGGAGTACATAATATAAGTTGATGATTAAGAAATTTTAGTTTGCCCTTTGTAATTTTAAATATTTTAGGTTGTGAATATATAAACCCGGAAATACCCTGTACAACAGAAGGCAGAGAGGTTTTAGACAAACTCAGTTTCTCACAAAATAATTTACTTCGTGACATAATCAGCATGATAGTCATTTGTATAGTTTTTCATTTATTAGCATTGTTTTTCTTGTGGAAACGAATCCGAAAATGAACAGTAGGTAGGAAAATCTTTTGTTCAATTTGTATGCTATTAGCTGATTATTGGAAATTTGTACACATACAAATAACTGATTATAACTGATATTAAAAATTCTTTCTATTTGTACTGTTTTAATTTATTAATAAAATGCTCCCTAATGGAAAATCTAACCGAAAGGCTATGGTTATGTCTTTTAAGTGCGCTTGTTAGCCTTGCGCAGTAGTACACGTACGAGCTGTCATGGAATTTGTTTGACACTGTTCAATGTTTGCGATAAAAATATCGCGATTTTAAAAGAATTTATCGGTAACGAATACATCGAACTAATAAATACGATTGCTTAGGGATGTGGTTTGTTGTATATCAGTGAAATTCCGTTTGACATGTTATTTTTGTGTTATAATCGCTGAAACAATTCTAGTTGCCCAAAATAGACCTAAACATCACCTGTGTTTATCAAAGGTAAGTTAATTATTTTATTACCTAGTAGATTGTTTTAAAAATTTAAATGTACGATTGTCAACATCATCCTATTGTATTAAATTATAGTCTGGATGTTGCGTTAATTTTTCTTACATACAATTTCGAATACATAATAATCTAATTATAAAATAATATAGATTGATTCGAGATATTTACTATACATTTACAAAATATATTGTTTATAATTGGGGATGTTCTAGCTTGTAATTGTACAAGTAAATAAGTGTTGTTTGGAAAACAGGAATTTGGTTGGCATGCAGCCAAAGTAAAAGAAGTATAGAATAACAAATGCATAATATATCTACTTCCTTTTTGTTGATCTAGCAACACTATTTAAAAGAATATTTTAATGGAAATATGCACTTTTCTAATAATAATAATATAATAACATAATTTTTTGTTTTTTTAAGTGGGTGGGTGAATACCTACCCACTTTAAAGTAAGTACTTACCCAGGTATGTACAGATACAACTTCTGATTATCTTGGTTAATTTTGTTTTTTGCTCATACCTAAATAGGTAAGTATGTGCAAAAAAGTTATCCTAGGAAGGAAACTCCTTCCATGGTTACATTATTCGAGTTTCAATTGAAATGAAAGGTTAATACCTACCTATTTCATGGTACATTTTTTATGAGGTACAAAGTTTAAAAAAGAATCCTATAAATAGGGCAAATGTCGCCTATTTCTGCACCCTCGATACATCCTAATACCTTTATTCTCAGTAAGTTTCGAGTTTTTTCATTGTCGTTAGATTGACCATCAGGTATCATTTTTTTTTTGGGTCCGGTTGCGGGCCCTATTTTATCTGATTTTGGCGAAGCCCAAAAGGGCAATGTTTTCTTTTAACAAAAAGATTGTCGAATACTATCTATTTGCATACAAACTATTGTCTTTTCTGCTGATTTACTTAAAACATTCATAGCTGAAGATGATTTTAGATTTTCAATATTTTCTGTTTCTATGGAGGTTATTGATAGGGCCGATAAAAGCTCCAAGATAATATTTAATCAGTTTGAGGCCAGAGAAGCTTCTTTCAGCTGTAGCAGTTACAACCGGAAGGGCCAAAAATAGGAAGCATGCTGTTATTACTTCCGGAAAACTGGAGGCAAGATTATTGAATTTTGTTAACAGTTCTATGAGTTCTTTAACGGAATGAATAGAGTTCACTCCCACGTGTTTATTGTATTCACTGGACAGTTTTCCGGTTTGATTTTGCTTTGTTACAAGTTTCACGTCTGGTACCCTGCAGCTTGGGGGTCCTGAATTATCGATAATATGACTGATGCAGAAGTATATTATCAAAACTGAGATTTTCTGGTTACAAATCTCATGTGAAAAATGTAAAATTCGAAATGATGGTTCCAGTAGGTATTATCTCGTTTTAACATTCAAAGCCAAAGATTTTTGAGATTTATGACATACAAAAATGTAAAGTTCATAGTAGTGAGTTCAATGTGACTCCCGCCATTATTTTCTCATACACTAACCATTCGATTGCTAAAGTAGAAAAAGTAGCAACTGCAGGATTCCTGAGATTTTTAAATTTCATATTTTCAACAACAGTGTATAACTCATTTTCAAAATATGAAAAATTCAAATTGGCACTTGGCTGCCAATATCTTATCCTCTTAGTTACCTACTTAAAATCACTAACAATTTGACTCAAAAATTGTACTTGGTATCTATTTTCTGAAATAGGTACTGGTTATAGTTTGGTTTGTTCCTGTTTCTCATAAGTAATCATAGCCGGAATTGCACGAATGAAGTTGGGCTTTGTAGAAGATACCGACTGATAAGAATGGCAAAACGTTTGCAGTAAAGCAATAGATATTGCAAAAATACTGCCCATAAACCCAACGTGGTGTTCCATTGCAATTTAGTTGGGCAGATAAACTGCGAAATAATTTTTTCACCTACATGAAACTGCAATAACAAAATTAAACATTAATAGTTTTAAACAGTTTAGATTATTATACAGAAGTGCATATGAATGTCATATGTAAGAAATGATTTATTATGATCTAGGCTGGAATTCTATTTTTAATTGAAATTACTTGTTTATTTGTACAATATCTAATCACTTTATCTTATCAGTTATTAATCAAGCCAGTATATTTTCTTAGTGGTATGATAGTGGGTTATGTTGCATTACATTCTTGAATTAAAATTTCTATCAATCGCCAATTTGCATTTCTCTAATATAGATACCTTAAAAAAAAAAAAAAGATTAGGTGATGTTTCTATTTTCATTTTAATGAGGAAGGAACATGTATTACAAATAATTATTTAACAGGTGTAATGTATAATAGAGAAGGTTGTTTTTTGAAATTCTAATGTGTCATTTTAGAATGCCTGACAAGTGTTTAAATTGTTACTATTCTCTTATCAGATAGTTTATTAATTATCTGTTATTAAACGATGTTAGATAATTCTGTAATTGAGACGCTTCATTTCTAAAACTTCCCTGTATTCTTAACACTTAAGCATATCGATTTTGTGAAAAGTTTTCCGATTGATATCTTTTTCATATTCGTTGAACGATTTGTGCTGTGCATTCATTCATAAGTACTGTGCGACGTAATAGAAGTAACGTTCTCACATCATGTATTACAACTTTGCAACTTCTTACTTCAGTCATTTAAAGTTGAGAATGGAACTTGTCGACCTATTCGTTCGGATGCAAAGTCGGACGTCATATTCGAATGCAAAAGTCAACTCGCATCGCGACGCCAGACGTCGCCGTTACTCTGCCTCTACCAACCTTGTCTGTCCTTATCCTCGTGAGGAAGATGAATCGTTTCTCTAATAACTGCAACTGAAAACTATAATAACAAATGTAATTTTTCTTAACTGTCGTAAATCGCTGTCGGTTTTGCGAACTAACGAAACGGTTCGTTTAATTTTTGTACCATTTTTGTGTACCCTACGTACCTAGGTACAGGTTTATATGAGCGTACAGTTGACTTATTAATGATATCAAGGCAAGATCAGCCACTTATGAAATATTTATGAGGATGCTGGTTATTATTTATCGACGACGGAAGATGGGCTGGAAAATGTGTTAGAGAAGTATGCAAGCGAGAAAACAATTTTCAAAAAAACTTTTGTGGTTAGATTGAGTTTGGCGATGTGTTTAAAAAGATGTTATTATAATAATACATAGAAAACATGCATTCAAAAGTATACGTTGAGTAAATTTCCAACACTACTGTTTTGACGTTTTAGTCGTTATTAAACATCAAAGAGTACGGTAAATGTCTAGATGAGGGGGGGGATCGAAAGAGGAAGTCTCCCCCACCACTGTACCATAAAAAGTTCGTGGCAGTCTCACCCCCATAAAAAGTTATGGGGGTTAGATGGGGGTGTGGGTAGGGGGGATCGAAAGAGGGTGGTCATCTGAGTAAACCCCATAAAAAATTTGCGGCGGTCTAAAAAGCTATGGGGGTTGAAAGTTGATTATTTTGAAAATTTCCATACACTATAATTCAAATAAAATTCAATAAAAAAATATTTTGAAGCGGAGGAGGTGGGAGATCGAAAGAGGGTGGTCACTTGAACAAAACCCGATAACCTAACCTAACTTACCCTATTGATAAAGATATTTAAATAATGTTTTATGTAACCTTCTCAATATTTTTATGTATTTTTCATTAGTTTTACTTTTGAATATTGTTTAAGAATGACTATATAAATATTTACATGCCTAGAAATGTATAAAAATTGCCATATTTATTAACTTTTAACCCCTATAACTTTTTATGGGGGTGAGACCGCCACGAACTTTTTATGGTATAGTTGTGGGGGACACCTCCTCTTTCAATCCCCCCAGCCATCATCTAGACCTTTACCAAGAGTACATATATGAAGATAAGAGTTATGCTATTTATAAAGCAATTTATTTCATTTAAGGGGTACATACTATTTATCGAACTCCTGAAGATATTAATTATGAGCTGTAGGTGGTAGTTTCTAGAAAAGATGCTCTAAATCAAGGATGAGCAAACATTCTTTACATCGGGTAAGGTATTTAAAAATTCTTGTGTGCCGCATGTAAGGAGATTATGATATAAACGCTTTATCAACAAAACAACTTAGTATAAAAAACAGAAATTAGTGCTGAGCTTTCTGGAGGCGATAGGGCTATAAAACAAGACGATTATGTAGATGTTCGTATAACCAAATGTTCACAGTTTTTGGGAAAAACGTGGTTGGAAGTACAGGTAAATTCAATTGCTGGTAAAGAAACGCAACGCTGCACTCAATCAGCTTGTAATTACCAGCATCAGTGTAGTGTGGTTTGCTCATGTATCGTTTATTTGCTAGATTAGATTAAGTGTGATTCAGGGCGTTTATGCTGACAGGCAACCTCTACCAGCCCTTTATCGATGTTCAGTTAGTCGGTGTGCCACAGTTTCTACAGTAATGTGATATGGCACTTATTTATGGGTTTGAACCATATCGCCGGTAGTGACGAAATTGTAGCTCATCTCATGTAACAGTGTGGTAAATTTTAAAGGAACAATTGCTGTATCGTTATCATTTGCAGCGAGTGCAAGTCTGGCTTGAAACTGATATTCAGCCGCGAGGGGTTTTATGTCGGTGGTTTCGAAAGCAAAGTGCATAGCCTAATTTTTTTGATAGGATGTTGTTTACAGACAAATTTGCTTCACGTGGGGCAGAATTTTCACAATGATCAGTATTGGTGATTTCGGGATTTCAAGAACAGTTTTCAGTAAATGTGTGCTCCGAAATTTTAGGAAACCTATTTGACATTTTTGGTAAGTTTACCTACAACCGCAGGTTGGAATCCAGTCACTTAATCAATAACATCCGACGCTACAAACCGCGCTAGAAGTAGTCACGCTATCCTTATCCTTCTGTTTAGATTTGTGATTCGCGCTGAAGACCGTGGTCTAAATGAACTGTTAGGTCCAGATTAGAGATGGACTGGATACTGATTTTGTCAGATACAGGATAACTAGGTACCAGCTGGATTCTAAAAAAATGTGTTGGATCCGCCAGGTACTGGATCCAAACCGGATATCCGGCCATCTCTAGTCTAGACCTTAAAATAAATTCTATCAATATTACATTAAGATGTATAGATCTTAAGATCGACTTGTTGGTTCTCGTCGGTACCTCTTAATGAACCTACGAATTGTGACAAATCGCTATAGGTGCTGTCTTGGTTAAAGAGCTGCTTCTGATTTTCAGTGGTTTAGAAACTTATTTGTTCTGTTTGTTTTTCGTCAATTAATAAGCGATGTTCAACCCTTGAGGATGTTCTGTCATGTTTATAATCATTATACCTACCGACCTAGAGGGTCGAGTCAGACAAATCAACACTGCTTACACTGTCACCTTGCGGTGTTGTTGTTGTTGTTTATCGTTAATAGAACAACACGTAGATGAGGAAGCTGGGAGACACGGTAACACGTCGATCGGCGCGTATTCGCTGGTACCACCGACGACAACGGGGCGACGACGGCGCGTTGCCGACGTTGGAGGCAGCGGTGATTGATGACACTAATTATTACGGGATCGTGTTTATTAGTAATTAACCATTAATATTCCGCATATAGCCATGCTGCGTTGGTCGTGTAACGATTCTAGCATCCCAAACAGCGAACGCTTCCGCCACACGTGAACATGACTTTTTTGTTCGAAGCAAGTGTGGGGAAAAGGGCACGGTACGCACTGATGTTAAAATATGTCATGTACATATTACGCATATTTTGTAAAATTGTTTGCTAGCATTTAAACGACATGCAATATTAATTATTAAATATTTTAGATATAGAGGGACAAAAGATTAGTATGCTTAGATTTGCAGATGATATAGGAGGACCTAGAGATAGCTTTAAATAAAATGGAAGCGGTACTAACAGATCAGTATTCATGAAAATAAATAAAAGTAAAACAAAAAGGAAGTCAGATAAGTCAGAACGGAAGCAGTAGTAGGAATCTAAAGCAGAGGATAGCGCAGGGTTGGGTCGCCTTCAATAGAAAGAAGTTATTTCTATGTTTGTGAATGATTAATTTAGAAATTCGAAAAATATTGTTAAAGGTGTATGTATGAAGCGAAATATAGACGGTGGGCGCGGCGGAAAAGGAAGGTTTGAAGCGTTCGAAATGTGGTGTTACCGAGAATGATGAGGATACTGTGGATACAGAAAGTTAGAAATTAAGAGGTATTAGAAGGAATAGGAGAACATAGGACTCTGGAAGTTAATAAGAAATAGGCGAGATAGGTTGGTAGGACACCTTCTTAGACATGAAGGTCTAGTCAGAGACATATTAGAGGCAGAAACAGGAGTTAAGAGGAGTAGAGATAGACCTATATTAGATTACTGTTCGCAAATAGTTGAGGATGTGGGATGTTGTAGTTGTACGGAAGAGCGAAGGTTAGCTCAGGATAGGAAGGAGTGGAGGTACGTGTCCAACAAGTTTTACGACTGACGATCTTATGATGATGAAATATTTTAAGCATGCTCTGATCTATCTCGAAATGCTACGAAGTCCTTACAGTCAATCGGCGTACGAACATTTGAAAATTATTAAAATTATTAAAATGGGTTATAAATTTTGTAAAAAAGTAAAAATGAAACAAAAACCTAGGCAATCATAAGCTGGTGGAATGATTTATGCTCGTTTCGTATCTTCCCGTTTTGCACCAGTTTTACATTTTTATATGTAGAAAAAAGGAAAGACATGACTATGACAACGCTCACATTGATCATGCTATATTTTCCTACCGTAGTCATATATTCCTAATTAAAGCCGAACTTTAACCGAAGGATGCTTTTATTTGTAAATTCGTTATTTGATTTGGAAGTACGCTAATAAAGCGTAGGAAACGAAATGAGAACTCATTAAGTACTTTGGCGCAATTTATCTTCGGCTATACGAAACGAGAATAAAATTAGATAAAAAAGTTAATATTTAATTAAGGTCCGAAACGGAACTGTACGAAAAGAGAATACACTGACTTAATCTACCAAAAAGATATATAGGCGATAATTTTATCGAAAAGAAGAAAGCAGCTAGACGGGAACCGAATTCTAGAGTCCCTTCGATTGCAAGACCAGTAGCTCAACATTATATTACGCTATCGAACATGTTGGAGACAGTAAAACACTTTTGGTATACTTACTGTTAAATTTCATAGGCAAATATTCGAGAACTTACTATTGTAGGGAATATCACACGCGTTAAATTGACAAGGCGTGTTGCTTAATTCTGGGGTGGAAGGTAGAATCGTAGAATCATAGAAGTCTTGCAGCGAAGTTGACTATTAAATATATATTTACAAACAATTATTTACAAAGAGTATCTCTAACGAATGATTAATTATGATTAACTATACAAGTGCAAGTCTTAGTCCAAGTGCTTGTCACTTCTTATATCTACAACTTAAAACTAGGAGGAAAACACCAAGGGTGTGGCGAATATCACCACTGGCAATTAACCCTTTCGAAACATTTCGGTGCAAACTTAGAAGGCGGGGCTTTCAAACTCAAAAATGTGGAAAGAGGGATGTTACAACCTGTAAAAGTTGGCTACATCAAATAAACAAACGGCACTTTCTAACTGTTAGGCTCATAAAAAAACACTCTATAATAAAACTGAAACTAAATTGGGATCTTAAAGGATCCTTCCTTAACCGTTACCTCTATAAACTAATTTAACTATTGTACCGATGCATCTAATTATACTCGAAGGGTCTACTACCAAATAAACACCATGCCGCCTTGTAAAATTGCAAAACATTCTAAAAATTGTATACAGGAATTTTATGACCTGCATCAAGAAGAACGGTCTCTGAACACCTACTCATATTGGAAAATATTGACAATTGTTTTATTGCATCCCGGAGTTAAAGGTCGGTACTATTCCTTAAGCTTTTTAAAAAAACACTCTTGAACACTTAATTTATTTATTATTGGTTAATTAATTATTTGTTGAATTTGTTTTTAACTTTGGAGGATTTTATTGCTTAAAGGAATAGGAGTTACGCCTTACGGAAAATAGCGATACACCATGTGCGTTAACTATTAACACGATAAGAGACCGACCTATTCGTTTGAAAGGCTTTTTGTAATTCCACGATCGAAGTTATTGATTGTTTAAAGAAACCTTGCATATCTGTTGATTAATTAAAAAGGAACGGATGGCGTGGGTTTGCCAACCGTCTACCACTGATAAGGCACGCGTTTTGTTACAATGTTAGCATTTTTAAAATGGTTAACTCATGCCATTCATTGAAATTATTAAGTTCCCGAATTAGGTTTTTTACATATGCTTCACATTTATACTAACTAATTTTAACTAAATGTAACACTAGATAATTTAACAAAAGGATTTTGAAAAAAAAAAAACGAAATTGAAAATACCAAATATAAGGTTGAATTGTGCCTAAAGGCTTGTATCGACATATTGAGTCTAGAGATTCAGTCTCGAAACATTGTGTCTCTAGGAAAAACGCGCCACTTTGACTTTAATATGTAAGAGGTGCTTCAACATAATTATAGTGTTATTATTATAGGATCTGCGAGGGTTGTTTTTTACTTCATCATAAAGTTGTCAGTCCTATGACTGGTTGGATACGCATCTCCATTTCTTTCTATCTGAGCTAATCTTCGCATTTCCTTACTACTAGAAGATCCCACATCCTTACGAACTGAACTCTAAAATAAATGACAAACTATATATTATTTTGGTTTTAATCAGTTCAAGGTTTATTCAACTTTTTAAGTGAAGTATTATATTAATATTTTAGGTTAGCTTAGGTAATCTTAGGTCAGGTATGCTTAGGCAGGTTACCTTAGACAGGCAAACTTAGGTCAGGTAGGCTTAGGCAGGTAAGCTTATGTCAGGTAAACTTAGGTTAGGTAAGCTTAGGTCAGGTAAACTTAAGTCAGGTAAGCTTAGGTCGGGTAAACTTAGGTCAGGTAAGCTTAGGTCGGGTAAACTTAGGTCAGGTTATTTTAGATACAATTTGTACGGATTTAAAGACAAACGGAACGTATTTTGCCTTTCATATTATTGTCAGTATGACTATCTATTTATTTAAACTGGAAATTGTGCCTGGTCGCAATTTGACCAATTGTGTCTTTAATACTTATTATAAAATTTAACACGGAAACACACCTTATGTAGTTACAGTTATTTATCTGACAATCTGATTATTTGTATACATAATATCACTATAGATTTATCTCGGCGTTTGATCTTCTTATTCGCCCATTATTTATATCAATCCCCTTTGATAGATTCTTGTATATCGACTATTGGTTCGTCGGACGGTGTTCACTTATTTATGTGGTCGTTGAATATTCTTGTTTGCTTTATCTTTTATCGCGCCAGGCTCGTCTGATGTATGATATACATATTAGAAAGGTTGGCATAATTGAAAAGGTGAACGAAGAGTACATAAAAAGGGCATCATTTTTAACATTGTTTCTTTTTTTCCTACACTTACGCGATTTATATGGAAATTGTTGCTTGCTCCTGGAAATTAACTGTCCGCATGGCAGCACATGTTTGATAAGGCGGAAGCCCTAAGACATATCTTTTAGGGCTTCGTTCTTCTTGTACCGCTGTGAATTTCCTTTAAGCGTTGTAAAAGTACGTCAAAGGCGTACGAAAGCAACCAGGAAACGACACGGCGGGCGTTTCGGACTTTGGGCGAGAGCCGAAATTAAAATGGTCATTAAAAAGAGTTAGGGTCCCGTGTGTCGCACACTTCGCCGGTTACCTATAATTAATCAGGATTACATGGGATTTCTGAGCCTACTGTAACCGTATGTAGGTCTTTATATACACAGGTAACCCTCGTGTTTATCGCTAGTACTAGACCGCCGAGCGGCGCGACGCAATTGTCCATAATAAATTATTGACGACGAGATAAAACGCTAATTGCGCATCGCAAAATAATACGACACCGTAGAGATATGCATTGTTCCCGGTTTGCGCTTCAGGTGACTCGCAGCAGCTGTTTTCAAGAGAATTAACGTGTGGAAAAGCGCTCGGTAACGACGTTTTAAATGTCGCCTGTTTCTCACTTGATTGATGGTTATACGTACAAACATACGTGTACCTATGTATGTATATACTGTACATATGTAGATGAACATGATCTCTTATATTCAGGGATTAACGATAGTTTGTAATTTTTTATTTTTCGTTTCTAAGAACATTTATAAATCGACATACTATAATTATTGATGATAATAATTTGAAGTCAAATTATAGGCGGATGAGGGCACAATAAAGTACTACGGTTTCACAAATACAACTATACTTAGTATCCGGTTATAGCAGAGCCGGGCAAACTTTAACTTCGTAGGAGCCGCTACCTGAGGTTAGCTTGGGACACTCCATACCCTTCAATGAGTACGAGAGAGTAAGCAGTAATGACTTAATATTAATATTGCTTTCTCGTTTTCTTCTCCCTTCCACTCCCATATCAAGCCCCTTCATCCCGTAGACGAGCAAAGCCTCTCTCGCAATTAAATAATACCTACGAAAATTTTCTAGCTCAGGGGTAGCATGCCGGACTACGTTCGCAATACTATTGGGTTCGGCTATGGAAGAGGGAACTCACCTACGAAATGGAAGGGATAAGAAAAGGAAAGAATCATCTCACTCGCACTCGTAGGAGCAATGAGGAGCTCCTTAGGTATACCTGAGTCAAAAGAGTCGAGTTTGCCCGACTCTGGGTTATAGCGTTACCCTAAGGATTGGTGATAATTGTGTTGTTATTCATGAGCTAACACGATAAGAGACCGACCTATTCGTTTGAAAGGCTTTTTGTAATTCCACGATCGAAGTTATTGATTGTTTAAAGAAAACTTGCATATCTGCTGATTAATTAAAAAGGAACGGATGGCGTGGGTTTGCCAACCGTCTACCACTGATAAGGCATGCGTTTTGTTACAATGTTAGCATTTTTAAAATGGTTAACTC
>NW_020439044.1:1620306-1622123 GCF_000699045.2 Agrilus planipennis | reverse complement strand
AGTGTCCGGAAATTCGTTATCAAGCCAAGTTTTTGCTTCAACTGTATTTTTTCCCTTCAAAAAGCAATATTTTATCAACACGCGAAATTCCTTTTTATCCATTTTTTTCACAATAACAAAAGTTGCTTCACTAAAAATGCTATAATTCACAAACTAATGATCCGACAGCCGTCAAATTTATAGACGCGTCTTTTGAAGGTTAGGATTCACTGAAAATCATATGGATTTAGTTCTGGTGCCGCCATCTATGTGTCAGGCCGGAGACTTTTCAATTGACCCTAGTATATGCAGGGTTGGTTTTTTTTTGTGAGGTGTAGCAAAGGGTCCTGTGGATATAAATGGCCCCCAGGCTCCATTGAAAACAATGGACAGTATTGTGAATTTACAAAATAAAAAAATAATCTAGGATATTTATTTGCATTTGCATGAAAGAATATCTGTTGCTAGTGAAATGAAATACTTTAACAATTTAGTAATTCAGTAAACATAATAGGTAGGTAATAAGAAAGAAAAACAACTTAAGATTATAACTATTGTAGGCCATAAATGTAGAAATTTTAGCTTTTAATATTGTTTCGAAAATTTTCTCTGTGGTGAAACAATATTGTCTTGAATACAATATACTTTCGTGAAAGATTATGTGTTTTATTTTAACAGTTATGGATGACTTTCAAAATGTACAACATTCGACTATTAGCCAATACTGTTTTCTTCATTTCATCAACGTTTTCGTCTGTTGTTGACGTGCTCGGGCGTCCGGCACGCTCTTCGTTGTTTACATCTTCTCGTCCCTCTGATAACATTTTGTACCACCGATAAACGTTGCTTCGGTCTAAGGTAGCTTCACCATATGCCACAGTCAATATTCGGAATGCGTCCGCGCACATAATTTTGTTTTTCATCCAAAATTTGATACAGATCCTTTGATACATTTTTTGGAATAAGCAAAAATCGAAGACGAGCCAAAACACGTGCAAGCAGCTGTCAAAAATTAACTGAACTTTTAACATGACCGAAATTTTCGGTATAAGTGTGAGATATGAGTACCAAGATAACGCCACAAAAAAATCGAATATAGGTAACCCGCGGAAAATTAAATTCGCGATACTTTTTGAACAGACGTAACTATGTATGATAGTACCAATTATTCCTCGGCGTTGGAGCGCAATTCATGATGCATCGTTTGAATATTGAAAAAACAATTTTGTTATTCGCAGTTTAAACTTATAAATACGTGCTTGCAACAAAGGAACTTTATTATCATATTATGTAGGTTTTTCCTAGGCAGGTATCGTCCCTTCGCGCTGGTCACCAGATGGGTCGATGATCTTCCCATCCATAAACAATTTTGTGCTTGTAGTCACGTAGTCACTAACCATAGCTTAAGGTCAAAAACACCCCACTAACATACCTCCACCCCCTATATTTTGTTGTTCAATTTAAGCATCTTTTCTATGTAATAAGCTCACCGAGCGGCATGGCCTAGAGGTCTAGACCATTGCTTAGCATTCGGGAGGACGCCGGTTCGATTCCGGGTCTGTCCGTCTGCCTTCGTCCAAGTTTTTCTGTGGTTTTCTTGGATCACCTAGGCAAATGCTGAGGCAGTAATATTATTCCACAGATAATCTTTCATTCTCTTCTGTCTTCATTTCGTCCGTCTCATCTTTCTCACCCGAACCACCACTCACCCATTCCCACGATTCCTGAAAGCAGGTTGTAGAGGGCCTTCCGCCCTACCTTCCGGCATAGCCCGGAGGGACTGCCCGCCCACCAGCATTACTGGCTGGTGGGAATGAAACACCCAAAAGTTTTTTTAT
>NW_020439044.1:1604105-1620274 GCF_000699045.2 Agrilus planipennis | reverse complement strand
TGTTGGAGCGCAATTCATGATGCATCGTTTGAATATTGAAAAAACAATTTTGTTATTCGCAGTTTAAACTTATAAATACGTGCCTGCAACAAAGGAACTTTATTATCACATTATGTAGGTTTTTCCTAGGCAGGTATCGTCCCTTCGCGCTGGTCATCAGATGGGTCGATGATCTTCCCATCCATAAACAATTTTGTGATTGTAGTCACGTAGGCACTAACCATAGCTTAAGGTCAAAAACACCCCACTAACATACCTCCACCCCCTATATTTTGTTGTTCTATTTAAGCATCTTTTCTATGTAATAAGCTCATTACGTTCAAGCATTAAGTTCAAGCATCAATCATCTTTTTAGTTCATTTTCGTGGTAATTTATCTTTAAGTATTTTTTCGGTGTTGGTTTTAGTGTATGCTGTTTATTAAAAGTTGAAAATCACATTAGTTATTATTGCTCGTTCTGTCATTCTAAGAAGACCACAGATAGAAAATATTCGACCGTTATTTCCTAAAATATCGGCTTCGTTAAATTAATTTTTATCGAAGAGGGTTTAAGTGTTCCTTAGGAAAAAATCTAGGCCAGCAACACACCCGCAACAATCAACACTCGGTATACGGCAGACATTCTCTTGCATAGTCTCTTATATTAATTACAACAGGCAAATAAGGTGGAACGTACGACATAAACAATCAAAGAGTCATATTTTTATAGTAAGTACTTTGACCTTTCGAGCGTGGTGTAATGGAGTGTGCTGTTTTAATTGAATTAAAAAAAATTAACGATTATTATAACAAATACTTAGTGATCCTCGCGGTAGATAATTTTGCTTGTTATGGCCATTAATTACTACAATGTAACATAGTTTAATGTGCTAATTGTAAACTAGCAGCGTACATCATTCATCTTTCCTTAACATTTGGAATAAATTGACATCTGTCATTATTAATATATTTTTCCAAAAAGGTAAGTATAGCTCTGAAGCCACATTTTATCGATACAAACACTGATGTGAATGACAAAAGTTGCTCCAAAAAAAGAGGGGAATTTTAACACAATTTTTGAAAGTAGTGTAATAGCTCCATTTGTGTGCTTCGAGATGTTTATGGGTTTTCATTGTCCATTTCTGAAAAGGTTAATCAATTGTGAGTGATATTTTTAACATGTTCTTGATGTTTTATACAGTGGCAACGGTAATATTGCTAAGATGTTTGGGTTTTCCATATTTTCCACACAAAACATCCCTTTAAATTAAGCATTCTTTTTCAAATATTAATATGAAAATTCATTTTCAATTTTCCATCCACTACAAACTACCTCAGGTTAATGAGGGAAAATTTTTGTTGCTGTTGTCACACCCCCGCCGGGAATCGAACCCGAGACCTTTGGCTTTACGCACCAATGCTCTGACCACCAAGCTACGAAAGATGACAACAGCAAACACGACAAACCTAGCCTACAAAGTTGCAGATCCGTTGACTTTTTACTAATTTAAAGGCCATAAATGTAGAAATTTTAGCTTTTAATATTGTTTCGAAAATTTTCTCTGTGGTGAAACAATATTGTCTTGAATACAATATACTTTCGTGAAAGNCCAAGCTACGAAAGATGACAACAGCAAACACGACAAACCTAGCCTACAAAGTTGCAGATCCGTTGACTTTTTACTAATGTAATTATACATGCTAAATATATGAAACACTGACATTTTTAATTATTAATAGTGGTTAATATGAAATATTAATGTGAATATTCATTTTCAATTTTCCATCCACTACAAACTACCTCAGGTTAATGAGAGAAAAAGTGTAATTTGTTTCAAATGTAACAATATTAATGTACTAATAAATCCTTACTTCTTTACCATCCTGTATAGTAAAAAATGTAAAAGTTACAGGGATTTTAAAAAAGTGGTCCGTCTCTTCCTAATTTACGTTAAATATTTAGGGTAAGGAGCGAGATTTGTAACATTTATTTCGAAAGTAAATAATGTACGGATTATATAACGGTAATCTGTAAAGTAGTTAACGACTTCAAAATCGTAATCATCGAAGCAGCAATAATGATGTGAAATATTAATGATTTTTACAGCCGAAGTTGGCATAATATTTTTTCGAGTTTCCGAAGTCGAGATGTCATTTAAGAGGCATCAGATTGTCAGAGTGGTAGAAGCGGGCGCGCCGATCTGAAACGAATGTTGTGACATCCACTCAGTTTTTCTCCATCAATCCGGCCGACCCTTTAATCCCCGTCCCGGTCCTATAATAATCCCTAATCTGTGACATCCATCAACAACTTGGAAAGTTATTTTCCCAGCTCGTCGAGAACCATCCGATTTAATGTGCGAAGATAAAACCTAAATTTCATTTTACGAGTGAATTACTGCCCTTTTTTCGCCAACAAATTGTTTGCCGTTAGCTTATTGTTGTGGCGCTACTACTGTTTATTATCTACGTTGTGTTACCATAACTACAGTTAATGTGTTATTGAAGGTAACTATAATTCTCTCCTGTATGTACCTATAGGATCATGTGTTTCTATTATATGGTCTGTTGTAACATTAGACACTTCATAAGGGAGAAATACGCTGCGCCGTATGTATAAAAAGTTCACATAATATTTAACGGGTGGTTGTATGATAATTAAAAATACATATGGATTGTTTAACATATCAATTCTATTATTCGAAATTTTGGCTCATAACTACTGTGTAAGTCCAGGCGTTGTCCAAGTTATTAGGATAAAGGGATGGACTCATTGAGCATATGGTACTTTGAAAATTTTTTTGTCGTCAATATTTCTTTGAAAATTACATTGAAATGTCCTAATTTTTCAGCTGAAAAGCTTTGGGCCCTCCACAGCCTCCACCTGGACACTCCTAATCCAAAGACCCTAGGACAACCATAACCTGACTTAATACATCTAATAAGGCTTCATACATATATCTGTACAAATAATATATGTCGGAGATAGGTTAAGAACCTATTCTGAGTTTACAAGTTAAATTGTTCTTTTGGTGACAGATTAGGACTCTGGCTTTGACAGCTGTTCACCAAAGGCAGCCACAGTCACAGGATATATAGTTAGTTGTGTGTGTGAACTTGTTTAGACCATTGCTTAGCATTCGGGAGGACGCCGGTTCGATTCCGGGTCCGTTTGCCTTGGTCCAAGTTTTTCTGTGGTTTCCCTGGATCACTTAGGCAAATCCTGGGGCAGTATTATTCCACAGATAATGTTTCATTCTCTTCTGTCTTCATTTCGTCCGTCTCATCTTTCTCACCCGAAACACCACCCACCCATTCCCACGATTCCTGAAAGCAGGCTGAAGAGGGCCTTCCGCCCTACCTTCCGGCATAGCCCGGAGGGACTGCCCGCCCACCAGCATTACTGGCTGGTGGGAATGAAACTCCCAAGTTTTTTTTTGTGAACTTGTGCATAACAACTGAACATGTGGGTCTAGAATGGTTACCAGGTAATGGACGTAGCATAAATAACAAAAATATAAAAAGTTGTATTATGGAGTATTTCAGTCGTGATGACTTTATTTTGGAATTTGCTTGGATGAGAGTAAAACCTCGTGCTTGTTGATTCATTCATCGTGTTCCACCCTCTATACTTGTACTGTCCTTTTGAAACAAATCAAGAACTAACTAGTTGTTGTTGATCCAGTTTCCATTTTTATCATCTACTCCTTCGACTTACGAGTATATTCGTGACTCATGGATGTGGCGGCTTGATTCATGAGTAGTAAAGTTTAAACCTATCACTTCTATGAGTATGTATGCAAGTGGTACAGTCTTTTAATGTTCAATAATATATTCCTCGTTGTTATTCTTATAAAGTATTCTTAACAAATGAATCTCCTACAAATCTGTGACGCCATAGTATAATACTGTTTGAGGAAGAAGAAAAACTAATGGATTTTTTATAATGGTAAAGATTGGTTAACTAATTGATGCCTAAATATTTACATTCAAACATAAGTCTGAGCGTGGAGTTGAAAAAATAATTAAGAAACATCCGAAATGTTTTACCTATCCCCTAAACCTGTGCAAGTCGTGAAATTGTAGACAAATAAAGCAAAAGCGATGTAAACTACAATCTATTTCGAAATTTTCTAATTGCACTACTTAATGTATTTGTCGGGGCCCATTAATAAGGAAAATACGATACTTTTAAAGTTTAGTGTTCTTTCATAAATTTAAGGCATATATTTAAAATAAATGATATGTCAGTAAATTCGACGTTACCGTTATAACCAGGTGGTCGCTCATATGACCTACGACCTCTCTCAGCGCCATCAGAAACGTAACAGCCCAGCAGTGGGACTGTCGGACATAAAATTTATATTCATTGCATTCGTAAATCGGACTTAACCGCAATCGTCACAGCGACAACGACGTCGTCGACAGCGTAATGTCGCGTCGCTTCGCGTCGCGTCGAACACAACGAGCGTCATCGCCGTCGCCAATCGCCGCCTGACGGTCGATATGCTAACTAAGGCTAAGGCCGCTAACGCAGCACCAGCACCCAGTGACTAATGGCACCAGCTCCTCCCATAATCGGTTCTTGCTGAAATTTAGCTGATCTATCGTAAGTATTTAGGGTAACGAGCGAGGATTGTACTATTTATTAGATGGAAGCATCGTTAGACCTTTCGTTTGTTCGAGTCGAGTCGATTCGCCGCGCGGATACTTAATTCTGATGCTTCGTTGTCCCATTGATCGTTTCTTTCGTTTATTACCTAGCATTTGCATGATGGGAATCACAATTTCCTGTAGCTTTTTTAAGACTACTCGATAAAAATATCGGGGCTTGTGTTAATTCATATTAATAATACAAAGTCACGTCAAGTCCAAAGTAGATGTTTGATTATTATCAATTATTATTTACTTTTTGTTTTCGTGGAAAAGGAAGATCTTCTAATAACACTCAGTCAAACGTATGATTAAGTACAGTCCCGACTGGATATTAGAAGCAGGTTAGCCTGATGTATGTGAGGACCTAATAAGGCTGTCCAGTTTACGGAATTCCCAGTGAGGTCCTAATGAGGATTGAATAAAAATATCAGAAATAAGAATATACTGTACAGTTTATCCTGTCAAGGTAAAAAATTGATGAAATCACGCTAGGATCTTACCAGGATTAGATCATTTCATGCTTTACAGGGTAAATATAATTAAATTTTAATCAGGATTGAGTGTGATTAAACTTGATTGACTAGAATTTAAATATCGTCAGATGACTATCCAAGCCAAAATGGATTTTCCTTCTTGTTAAATGTAATTTCAATTTTACCTGTTTTTTTATACGATGTCGGAAAAATTTTATCAATAAATTCAGGGTTATCTTAAAACTGGCATGTTTTAACAATAAATTTGCAATCAGGTTTTGATACGGTTCTTTGAATTTCCCTATTAGGTCCTAATTTTTATTTCCTTATCAGGTTTTTCTTAAAAAATGCGCAACAGTCCTACTTATATCCAAATATGGTGGTCCTTGTCAGGACCTTGTATGAATCGAGGTTATACCCTGTCGGGTCCACAATCATAATTTCTAGTCGGGGTGTCGAATTCTGTCCTAGGAGGACCTACCAACTAAAATCCATACTTCAGACCCTAGAATCGTTTGGTTCTTTGGTTACTATTGGTTTAAGCTTCGGTATATGCTACCGTGAATGTCCGTTATTGCTAAATGCTTTTTTTGGTCATCAAAAGACCCCCAGCGGTAGTAAAGGTTGAGATACAACTGTGTATGTGAATGTTAACATATGCCAAGGTGATTCTATGAATCTCCGATACAGAATCTTTGGATACACCTATTATACGAATATTAGCTTTTGATATTTTTCCTTATTTAATAGTTTTAAGTCACATTAACTAGCAGGTCATGAGCGACTACGCATTATTACAAGGATTTCAAAGGGTTACATTTTATCGTACAGTGTGGTGTCTCGAAGAAATTCTAGTATACATTTCTGCAGTTTTAGGTTATTAAGCTTCACTAATCGATGTAGCATAACTATGTTTCCTTCTTTGTATACTTAGTTCTGGGCATCATTGATAATGTGTTCCACTGATGGGAAGGTGTTCGTATTGCACGTTGTACAATATCGGAGGGAGTTTATTTTTAACTAAATGTACATGATTTACATTAGAGTGGCCCATTCGGAGTTCGTATGATTATTTCTCCTTTACATTTGAGATTTGAATCAGGGAATTTTTCCAAGACATGTTTTCTAAGAGGAGAAGAGGCGAGATAGCTTGGTAGGACACCTTCTCAGGCATGGAGGTCTAGTCAGAGACATATTAGATGCAGAAACGGGACTTAGGAGAGATAGAGGTAGACCTAGATTGAGGAAATGCGAAGATTAGTTCAGGAAAAGAAAGAGTGGAGGTGCGTGTCCAGTCAGTATTAGGACTGACAACCTTATGATGATTCTTTCTAATCTGCAGTATTTTCTTGGGGGGATTTATAGGTGTAAGCTTGGGTAGTTTACTTTATATCTGTTACATTAATCACAATTGCACTTGTAATGAAAATTAACCATGCTGTTGTGGTTAATGATAACATTCACTGGTGTGTGATCGAAATTATCGTGAAAAGAAAAAGTGGACATTCACCAGCTAGGTTAGTAGTTGTTAACATATTCGAGTGTTTGCTAACTTAATTTTATTTATCTTTAACAATTTGGTTACGTGCCTATAACGTATAGTCATAGTACATATACTTCATTTACTTTCTCTAGCGATGTGCCCCTTCCAATGTCTTGGATGCGCGATGGCTAAATCGTAGGTAGGGAGAAAAAGCTCATTATACTCTCGACTCTTATTCATTAAACATACTTTTTTATATAGTACCTGTCAAAAGTTTTGTTCAATTATGAATAGTAGTGCGAGTCAAAAACAAGCGTTACAGCCTTTAGTATGTCTTCAAATATAAATAAACATCTCGTTGATATTTTCAGTAGTAAATGGTACCAATAACAGCACATTTGAGTAATGTAATTGTAGTGGATAAAATGGTCAATTTTTCCGTGCAGTACTGTACGGATTATACGCTGCTCACCGGTTAACAGTTTGGCCGAGAGTTGTCTCCTTCCTTTTCTGGCCTAGTGCTGCTCTTTTCTACTTTGCGCCGGTCAAACTGAAGGACACATCGCTACAGAAAGTAAACGAAGTATACCTTTGTAAGGTATGTAATGATGACAGTATACTGCCAGTCGCTTTATATTGTAAAAGTAATTATTTTGTTTGCATAATTGTTTTATTACAAACTTTTTTTTAGCATATTTAACTTAAAGTGGTATATTTTCAACTTTTAGCGTGATGTTTCTTATAGGATATGCCGATTTATTGTCATTTCAGAAGTTTTCTCCATGTGTTGATGTTTGGTCTTAGTCGACATACCTTTTAATTTGGTTTCGCTTTTCTCAAACTTCACAACATTCCATGTCCCATTTGCATAGTAATAACTGAAAACTTGATGTTTATTAAGCAAACTCCACGAAATTTCCTCGTTCATCTGACTTGATGACATTTTATGTTCTGTTTGTTTGTTTTGTTATTATCTGCTATACATGATGAAGGGGTACGTGGTGATTGTGTGCGTTGTGAAACTCGTTTAGTTACTTTCAGCCGTACATGCACGTATATTTGCAGAGATTAGTGAAATCTTGATAAACAACCATTTTATCTGAATAATAAATGCTTTACTGTTTCGAAATTCTCTACAAATGTTTAAATGAAAAATGAATCAAAATTAAATGAAACTGCTTGTTGATATTTTACTATTTTGTATTGTTATTCTGCGTAGTGGTAGGTCTTCTTTGGGACTATCTTTACCCCTCTTAAATTCCTGTTTCTGCTTCCAATATGTCTGAGCATAGGTTAGATTCGTTTCCGTCGCACCCAATCATCTACGTTTTACACCTGTACAGAGTCATGCTCCAAACATATACTTTTAACAATCTTTTTCAAATTTATAAATTAGTCGTTTGCGAGCATAGAAGTGACGTCTTTTTGTTGAGGGTGGCTCGACTCTGTGCTATCCTTTGTGTTTATCGCTACTGTTTCTTCCATTCTGAGTTATCTGACTTCCTCATATCTTTATATTTACACTTTCCCTATTCTTTCTTCCCTTGCATACGAGCATTTTTGTTTTACTTTTATTTATTTTCATACAATACTTTTTTGTCAATACCGCTTGCATTTTATTTAAGGCTAATCTCTAATTCCTCCTTGCTAGATACTGCTATACCTATTTTCTGCAAATCTATGCGTACTATCTAAAGTCTGCAACGAGTTTTTACGTTTTCCAAATCGATATTTGGGTGTGTGAAATAAGTAGCAAGCTTGTAGGAGGGGATGGGGCACTATAAAATAAGAAAATTAAGTAAATGCTTGATAGTCCAATAGTTCACTGTTGGATGAAAACGTATTCGAAAGTATATGCAAGGGCTGGTCCGGTCCTGGTAGGATGATGCAGGGAAATACGACAATGCAACGCCGCATTCAATAACGTGTAGTACGGCAAAACTTTGTGACATAATGTTAATTTACGGTGAATATGAATACTAGTTTTGTTAATAATTTACTTCTAATGGGAAGATAGCGATGTTAGTGAACCACCTTTAAAAAAGGGTAACAAACTTTGGCGGTTCCTGATTGGTGGCTTGTACTGACTCACTGAAATACTGTTGTGTTTGATAATTTTCTAAAGCCGGCAATGAAGTACCACTGTTTGCCTTTATAAAACTGGTTATTTGGTATAGTCATAACTTCATCTTGTCTCGGGAATGCAATTTACCAAGGAAATTAAAATTTCTATCAGATCTGAAAAAGTATAAGACGATTTTTGTCAGCATACAATAGAAAAAGTGGCTAAACATTTACAGTATTGTTACTGTGACTTAAATAACACATATTAAAGTGCTTTTACTAACCTTTCTACAAGGTGTGCTTTCTGTCACTACATGACGCGTATCTCCTTTTCAATTCCGGTCTAACTTCCATGTGCAGTATATTGCACGGAAAGAAAAGTAGGAATTAGATTGCTTTATAAGAAATTTCTTAACCGGCTTAGCCTCAAGCGGAATGTAAGTTTAAACAGATTATACGTGTGACGTCCTCTACATAATCTTCCTCATTATTATATAATAAATATAACATTTAAAATACAGCTGTTTAATTTGCATAATTGCCTATTTCTTCCTATTTCCGGTATTCGTATGTTTTGGTTAATTGTTTTAATACAATTTGTTCATTCCGTGGATTGATAAATGTTGAGGTTCGGTGAGGATGGTGTTTGAACTCTGGGCCAGATAATAAGAAGACTCGTGTTTACTCAAATAAATTCTTGAATGAACATCAAAAAAGGCGCCTGTCAAATTACAATCAGAATTAGTATTTTTTGAACATAAATGTATTACCTTAATTTGCAGGTGAATAAACAGTTTGTCCATTTGAATTAGAGAAAACATTGGTGAGTATTAAGAACTTAACTTCTAAATTTATGCTCATAATTGAGAAGGAAAAATAGCTAAATTAAACAATATTTTGACATACCTTTTGATTTCAAACTAGTCACTTGAGTGCCAGATAATTTTCGTTAACAAAACTTGCAATTAAATGCACGATGCAGCTCGATTAGGTAAAACTTCCGAATCGCGGCTTTTTCGAAAAGATATTAGTTAGCACCATCGCTGAGCTCAGCTCAGCTCAGCGATGGTGCTAACTAAGATTTTATCGAGTATTTCGAGGGGAAGGCTGGCAAGTAATATATATAAATATACATATATGTTGGCGCTGGAATAACCTAATTAGGTCGTATGCAAGCTCATCGATGGTGCTAACCAAGATTTTATCGAGTATTTCTAGGGGAAGTGTGGCAAGTTATAAATATGTATACATATATGTTGGACGCTGAAATAACCTAATTAGGTCGTATGCAAGCTCAGCGATGGTGCTAACCAAGATTTTATAGAGTATTTCTAGGGGAAGGGTGGCAAGTTATAAATATGTATACATATATGTTGGACGCTGAAATAACCTAATTAGGTCGTATGCAAGCTCAGCGATGGTGCTAACCAAAATTTTATCGATTATTTCGGGGGGAAGGGAGGGAGATAATTGTTTCCCACGTTAATCTAACTTACACTTACATTTTGTTAAGGTGTAATTTCCCACGAAAGTGGCGAAGAAATAGCCGCCGAGTAATCTATAAAATAACCTAATATAAAAAAGAAACCTAATCATATGTATATTTTCCCATGATCGAAACAATTCCTACGTAGATTATATAAAAAAACAACAATTGAGCGGGTATCACGTCGAACGAACGAAACCTAAACTGTACAAACGTATTCGGAAACATTCGAGTGGTGACTGTAAGTTCCCATTGTAATACGGTCGGCCGTGACTATTACCTATCGCACGTCTATGATTAGTGACTGGGTAATTTGCAAGGTTATCTGCTCATAAAATGTTTATTTACATAAAAGATTGTTTAAAACACCTTCCTTCTGACTGGTTTATTGTATTTCTTCAATAAATATACTAATGTAAGCTTTTTATAAAAGAAAAAAGTTATTTTCGGTAAGGGAAACGACTTTTAGTTAATAGTAGCTGTCACAATGAAGTTTGAAGTTTGACGTGTGATCTACAAATATTAATTTGCAAAAAAAAGCGTTAAAAAGGCCTTCCCCCGGATTATTTCATGTAAGTTTTTCATAATTAGGTCATTTTACGTCATTTCCAGCAAAAAAAAGTCGCATTTTCGAAAAAGCCGCGATTCGGAAGTTTTACCCTCGATTAATTTGGAGTACAATTTTCCCGACTTTTCTATTTGACTTTCTCTTTCGTTCTAATAACGCGTGACTTCTTTTTTTTATTGATTGACATCGCTAATTTGTGTTGCCAATCAAATTTTACTTTTCTAACAGATGACAAAATGATTAATCTCAACAAGAAATTATAATCAAAATGGTAACAGATTTGATGGTTTCTGTGAGATTTTAGCACGTAGTAACTTTTTTTTTTTATTTCCATATTATTTGGTTTTCGTATTATTTATTTTATATTACATTAATAGAGTTAGCGGTGCACCCTGACTAGATAATAGGAGTGACGTCTTTTCTTCTATTTCCTAGTTAGTCGTGACGGAAGCCAAAGAAAAGAAATAATCAACCATTCATGTAATCAGATTTACATATGTTCGTTTAAATGGTTGCCAGTCAGTTCCCTTCTAGCTTCCTCTATTATGGTAATCATTTTTTGCGGATGAGAGTTACGTAGTGATTAATAGACTAACTATTGATTCTGATATGAACTGTCTGTTTGTCAAACATTCGAAGTTAATTTGTTCTCAGTTCCAAGTTTTGAATCGAGATACATAAGCGGTTGGGTAAGTTAGATTATATTGGTCAAGTGACGTGATAGTCGTAATTTTGTGTAACAAATATGGATTATAAGTATATGGAAATTTACACTTTTATGTTTATAAAATCGAGGTTTGTTTAGTTTCATAGTATTTGTATTACACAATTTGGGAACTATTACTATTAATATGATACAACCAAACATCGAAGACATGACAAATTGTTACTGTTTTTGTTTGTTGTTTAATGTTCTCTATTAATAATTTATCAGTTCAAAGATTAAACAAGAATAGCTAAAGATGAGATTTAACCTGGAACTAAAGTTAGATTTAGTTTCAGGTTATTAAGACATTCAATCTCGATAATTATTTTATACACATATATACCTTCTCGAAAAGTAAGCGTAATGTTGACACGCAAGCAAAATATCAATAAGTACCTAATTAATTAAAGGTATAGTCCAGTCATATTAGAGGTTTTACCTCGGAATGAGAGGTAATAAGCTGTAAACTTATATAAACCTTTATTTTGGCATTCTAAGTGCTGTGTCAAAAGTCAAATAAAATCTTGTTTCCGTGTCTTAAGATATTCAAGGTTAAAGGTCACTAAAATCGATTTTTCGCTAATATCTCGCTTCCTATGGTTTCAATGACATTTACATTTATTATGAAAATTTGCTCTACAATTCTCTATTAATTCTGCTCCAAATAATTTGAGGTAGAGTGCAGATAACCCGCAGCACTTAGCCATACATGACATAATGCGTAGTGGTAAGAATTCGTACTAACTATTACTCTTTTCTAAGAGTAATAGAGGTATCTACTATTACAAAAGTAATGGTTACTATATTTTTTTTACAGTACTCGTAGTAAAAGTAATGATCATTGGAAAATAAGTCATTAAATAACCAATGGTTAATGTAAATTTTTTACTCATTACAAAAGTAGTAGTCGTCGTAATTTCTTTAAATAAGCAATTGCTAATGTAATAAAATAATTCGAAGTGGTCTGTATTCTGTAGAAACTGCCAGACGCGGATCGCGATTTCGATCTTTTTGGATCTCATCAGCGCGTCGCAGGCAGCTCCGACAGAGCACAGACCAACTTTTACCAGCTGTCTTAACAGTGCGTTTTAGAAAATACTACAAATGGCGCAGTAAACGCCATCTGTAGTATGATGCTACATTTTAGGATTACGTATGCTTCGATTATGGTAACGTGCCTATCACGTTGAGGTTGGCTACGCCGGGATTCGTTTCAGCAAGTTGATATCCACACAAGTGGACCTTGTTGGAACATACGTAATCCTAAAATGTAGCATAGTGCTACAGATGGCGTTTACTGCGCCATTTGTAGTATTTTCTAAATTGCTAATGTATTTTTTTGCATTACTCATTACAAAAGAAATGGGTTATGAAAAGGTCATGCATTTTGAATAACAAGTGTTATTTGCATCCCTGACGGTGACTTGCCTACTTTTCTCGTACCAAAAGGAACACGTCGGGATCAGATGATTGTGGTAGATAGCTCATCTTTTAACATTGTTTTCTGTTAAATATGTATTATACAGGTAACATTAAACTTGTGCTACTTTAAAGTTGTTCCAACAGTTAGGTATTAGGTAATTTAATACTTGTGCTTTCCTTGTCCACTTAATTTTCATTAGCTGTATAAACTTTCCCTACAAAAAATAATACGCCGTGGGAGAGTGAGATTAAAAATGCGTTTGCTGTTAAAGTCCGTAAAGAAAGTGGACTGTGAAGGAAGTGAAAAGTTTCAAAAGATAATTAACAACTTCCTTTTGACTGTAAAATCGACAGCCATTGTGCGCGCCCGTTCGTGTACACAGGAAACGTTTATCGAAAGAATTGCGCCCTTTCTTCCCGTCCGTCCTTTTGTAATGGCCGGGTTTGCTTTATTAAAAGTAGCGACGACGATGACGGCAACAACGGCAACGGCGACGGTGCGCCGCGCCGTCGGCGTCGGTATAACAGCCTCCGTCGTCGTGCTATCGCCCCCGCTGCCGGTCCTTGATTTATGCTTATCCTTTGAGAATGTTAACGTCGACAGATTGACAGGCCGGAGTTCTACGTCCAGATTAAGGATAACTATGAATAACGTCAACCCTAGCGCCGTTGGATACATGACTGGTTAATCTGAGGTCATGTGTACTAATTATCCTTGCCTTCTGATCATGAATTCCGCCATTAGAACACTACACTAAATCATTTAATGCTAATGTTCATCTAGTCCTAGGATTATAAGGATCCTTTCGCTGTACCGCGGTGTGTACTACATTATATAAGCACGGTATTCTATCGGGAAGGTCAGGATCGGCCCATGCAGAAGTACGAACCTGCTTATTCATACATAGATACATATACATATACATATATACCTAACAGTTCATTTATTTACCTGCACTGCTATCCGTATACTGTATTTCTTATGCAATTCTGTGCCAATTTGAAATTTCGTATCAAAAAATTACCATAATCGAATAAAATAATTCGAAGTGGTCTGTATTCTGTCGAAATTGCCAGGCGCGGATTGCGATTTCGATCTTTTTGGACCTCATCACTGCGTCGCAGACAGCTCCGACAGAAGACAGACCAACTTTTACCTGCTGTCTTAACAGCGCGTTTTAGAGAATACCACAAATGGCGCGGTAAACGCCATCTGTGGTACGATGCTACATTTTAGGATTACGTATGCTCCAAGGTCCATTTAAATATATGGATATTTACTTGCTGAAACGAATCTCGGCGTAGCTAACTCAACGTGATAGGCACGTTACCATATTCGAATAAAATAATTCGAAGTGGTCTGTATTCTGTCGAAACTGCCAGACGCGGATCGCGATTTCGATCTTTTTGGATCTCATCAGCGCGTCGCAAACAGCTCCGACAGAACACAGACCAACTTATACCTGCTGTCTTAATAGTGCGTTTTAGAAAATACCACAAATGGCGCGGTAAACGCCATCTGTAGTGCGATGCTACAATTTAGGATTACGTATGCTCCAACAAGGTCCATTTAAATATATGGATATCTACTTGCTGAAACGAATCCCGGCGTAGCCCAAAAATTCTGGTTATATAAATTCTTGGAATGGGAGATAAGGATGCCGAAATAGAATATATATGGTGTTCCGTTTCAAGATATATTCTCCCCTAATTCTAAAGCTCTCTCCATATTTTTCAATTAATTTGTTTGTACCTTCGAAAATTTATTTTTGTCCTGAAAATATGTCTGCACCGCAAAGTTGAGTTCTTTGTCATTGGCAACTTTCTTTCCACGCAGTTAATTTTTTATTTTTGGAAGTAAGTAAAAATGATTGGGGCCAGGTCTGGGACACAGGCACGATGTCTTAATATTTGGAGCAGCAGTCAACGTAATATGTTGTTGTGTAAAAACCGAATACATTTGCTAAATTTTCTCTTCCTTTCCTCATTCACACTTTATTCATTTCAGCAGGCCAGCGTAGTACTTTATTGTTATTGAAATAAAATTCCATCAATATCCCAATAGACTGTAGATGTGAGTTTTCCAACTGATTGAACTTCTGAAGGAGGAGTTACCGCTTTTTTTGTGCTTGCATTGACAACTGTTGTGGTTCATTGAATCATTCTGATTAACCCCCAAGTTTCATTTCCAGGCTCAACGCTTGGGTCATATTAATGTTGTTGCCGAGATTCAAAAGCGACGTATGGCGTGAGTATCTTGGCACCTATCTTGAACAATTTATGGGCATGTGAAGATGATAATACAGGATGTTCAAACCATTTCTAGAGGTTGCTTCTTTTTCAAACAAACACCTTTATAGGATCTAGGTATCATTTTGTTTATTTCGACTTTTCTGACGATTTCTGCAATGGTCGCCTTAAAGCCGTCTTTTACTGATTATCTGTCTTTCTTGATTAGATGATGCCATTTCTATACCACGGTCTTCCAAAGACAGGAATTGGACATCTTCAAACGAACACCTTTTTTTCTTTTTTTTTCTGCCTCAAAGCCGTTTCCTACTGATTCTCTGCCTTTCTTGAATAGATTATGCTATTTGTACACCATATGGTCTTCCTAGGAATCCGACACTACCCAGTCGTACGGATGGCTGGGTGTCTTCTGAAGATTTCCCCTCTTCCACGAAAACATAAAAAAAAAATCTTCCTAGGACAAGAATCGGACATCTTTTTCCAAATAGTTTACGCACATTTTCCTGGTTTGACGAATGGTGCCACGGAACTCGAGATGTTTCCTACTGTGTGTTTTCTTTATTGCTGTTTTCCCTCAATGTTTTGGTCTGTGACGAAGTGACGAAAAAGTTGCTCAGACGTAAATTGTGTTCACGCAACCCCCACATGCTGTTCCTGTTCTCACCAGAAAAGAAATTTTGTTGAATTTAACACGATTTTAATTCCGGTTTTATTAGAAAATTTGGAAAAAATCAAATCAAAAGTGAATCTTCAGATATGAATTGATTACAAACATCAGATTTAAAAACAGGGATGCTTCCAAGGTCAACAATTTTTTTTATTTCGAAATTCATTTCTTTGATTCCTATTGTTTTTATACAAGTTTGTAGTTATCTTTTTTCAAATATAGCTTTTATTTACTAATATAAAAAATACCTGAAAGATAATTTTCATCGGAATGTAATGGAAAAGCAGTTCCAGATCTTTGTTAGAGGTTCTACAACAACTTTTTACTCGATTTCGCACGAGGAGAAAACTTATAAAAGTTTTCATATATTAATGTGGTTAATTTACCATCCACGTATTGAGTTTACAAGTTATGT
>NW_020439044.1:1586676-1600059 GCF_000699045.2 Agrilus planipennis | reverse complement strand
ACGATGCTACATTTTAGGATTACGTATGCTCCAACAAGGTCCACTTGTGTGGATATCTACTTGCTGAAAACGAATCCCGGCGTAGCCAACCTCAACGTGATAGGCACGTTAGCTTAATCGAATAAAATAATTCGAAGTGGTCTGTAAAAAAAAATACGTAATCCTAAAATGTAGCATCGTGCTACAGATGGCGTTCACTGTGCCGTTTGTAGTATTTTCGAAAATCTCTAATAACATTTTAGTTTCAGTTGCTAACAGCATGACGTCCAATATTCTTACTCTTTTTTCATTACATTTTTATGATGGGTTACTGTGGTACTTTTGGTTCTATGTCGCTGTATTTCGCTGTATTTCTAAGTAAAAATTATTCCAGATTTCACCATCTACTTGTTGGTTCCCTATCTTAGTTTAACCACTTCTAGATCCTCCCTTATTTTTCTTTCTAACAATTAACTCCTCTTTTTCAGTCTTGCTAATACTTTATCTTTAAAACTACATTTAGTTTCTCTACAGTTCTGCTAAAATAAATTTGATCAGTAATCAACCTGTCAAACTGAGCGACTGTTTTATTTATCATATAAAAACTACATCTTTATAGTTAATTGTGCTTTTCCAAATATATATGGGACCAACTTTGGTGTATACCCTTTCCAATAAAAAAAGAATTATCAAAATCGGACTACTCTGTAAAAAGTTATGCGTGGTCATACATAAATAAAAAAACAAAAAAGAAAATACGCGTCGACTTGAGAACCTCCTTTTTTTCGTCGGTTAAAAAAAAGTACTGTTTAATTGAAAGGTAGGACTATGCGCGTACTGCAACTAAACTGTTTGAAAGAGAAACAATCTGCGTCTGAGGCAATGTTAAAATGGATTTGGTAGAGACGAAAGGTCATTCAAATTTGAATTGGCTGATTTGAATTTATGTTTTAAAGAGGATTAATTCTTAATATGGATAAAGTCTTCATACTCCGACATAGTTAACATTGATGGTTTAGTTTGATCTGCCAATGGATTCTGTACTCACAGTCAGTGACTGTCCCGTAACTCTGAAAAATATTTCTTCAAGGATTTTTTGAGGTTCAATATATTTTTACTTATGGAGAAATCTATTTGTTCAGCACATTTAATACAGAAGTCAAATTTGTTTTTTATTGTCAGACAAGGTATTTTGTCTCTCACTGTAGACGTATTTGCGATTCTTCATTGTAAGAACCTGCTGATTACGTTGAGTTTATCGAATATTTTGACCAAATAAGTCAATTTCATTATAAATTTCAAAAATTGATTGTCCAAGTTTTTCTCTCGAAACCCATTTCATTTGAGAAACCGTTTTTATATCGTCATGGCGCAAAAAAAATTTTAATGTTTGAAGTGTCACTTATTTTTATAAGCAGGTAATATGAGTCCCGCAATTAATTGCCTAAAGGGCTGCTCTTCATCATCATCAGTGGCAAATAATAAAATAATTAATCGATCCTTTCAGAAGCGTTAGACGGGTTCAGTTATTAAATATCCTGCAGCAGTTCCAACTCTAACAGTTCCCGTCAAAAGCCGAAGTTTACAACCGAGTTTACAAGAGAAAGCATCGATCATCGCTCCGGATCAAGACAATACAATCCCACGTCTCGTACAGGAAGCGATGAGGACAGAGATAACTCGTCGAATATAACAATACGCTTCTAAGAATAATAGGGAATTTGTCAAGAGACAACGGAAATAAGTTAAGTGTTTCCGAAACACAAGACATATTCGTCTCAATATAATATAAACACAGTCGCATCTTGGGGAGATTGGTTTCTTATATATCAACGGTGACAGTATTTCAAACGTAATAAAATTGAAAAATTGAATTTACATTTAATACTCCTGCGACTAGATAGTAGTGGAATTTCAGGAGAGTGTAATTATTCCTCAGGTTATATCAGAAATGATATTATTTTAGCTTTTAGTCGTTAGCAGTTTTCACCGCGGTTGAAGAGGACCCAGTCAAACGGTCCTATTAGAACGGTCTGAGATAGAGGGATTTTAGTCGCTAGGTTAGAAGACACCTATCTTAGGAATCCGACACTACCCAGTCGTACGGACGGCTGGGTATCCATGAAGATTTTTCCTTTACCGTGAAAATCAAGAAAACCTTTTATTATAGGAAAACTGACATACTTTTTTTTTGGTAAAACGTAGTAACATTTTGAGAAAAAGCAGATTTACTTATCAGTTTTTCAAGACGAATAAGAGAACAAAAAACAATGAGAGTTAGGGTTGTCGCCTCCCTAGACGCCGACGCCGACTCCGACGTCGACGCCGACGATGCTGTCGACGCGGTGTCAGACGGCAATAACGGAACAGAGAACTTAACTAACAACCGAGACCAGAAACAAATTATGAGACAAAACTATTCTTCAGCTACGCTGGTCCCATTAGTGTAAGCTCTTATAGTGGCACTAAAAGCATAATTAAAACTTGAAATGTGTGTTTAACTAGTGAGACAAAGCCACACTTAGAAATGAGAGAACCTTTCGTTTGTTTCTACTAAGAACACGGAGTGTTCAAAGCGTCCTTATTTAACACTCTTGCTTGTCTTCGCTGTTTTACATTCGGCGGTAATTTACCATTGTGTTATTCAAGCATGTAACGAGCACCATATAATAATATATTAATATCTATGGGTATGTCGTACCTTTTGACAGATCCATTAATTCTGACCAACAAATAGTTCTGTGGATATGCTGTTTGTCAAGTAAACTACTTGAATTTATTTGCCATACAATATTGTAATGTTCGTGGGTTTAACAAAATTAACTTCTAATACTGATAACGACAAAAACTATTTATTTACACTAATTATTGAAGAACTTAAAAATACTATTAAATTATTACTACTTAGGTTATGAATTATTCTATTTATTTACACTACTGTTGATATATTACTATTCACTGCGCTATTTATTTCACTGCTATCACTGTCAATTTATTTCTGGATTCACTTCTGCAACGGTCAATTTATTTCTACTTCTCTCGGCGATCGTCTCTTCCTTTAAATACTCTTTTGTTTACTTTCGGGAACCTTCTCGAAACGTCCGGATAGTTTCTTTTTTTCTTTGAACTGTTTAACTGCTTTCCCAGAACGCAGGTACGACACACACATTTACAAATACGGCGCACATGAAGAAAGGCGCCCGCAGCTAGTCGGCAAACCGATAAGTCGTTCACGCAGACGTGTGCCTGATCGCACACAAACACACTCGTGCTCGCTACAATATGTTGGAAGTTGAAAATCTATTACGTTGTATTTAAATTAAGGAAAATACAGTTGATAATGATGTGTTATTGTTTTCTGTATCACTCGCATAAGTAGGTAAATAAGCATGAAATATGAAGGTATGTATACAGAAAAGGTCAAGCAATGATAAGAGTTCGATGAAAAATATATCGCCGTAAGCTGTCTCTTCTAGCAGGAGCCAGAACATATTGCCCTGTTCGTATGTTGTCTTTCCGACTTTTCATGATTCATTTTAAAGGTCCGTTGAGAATACGAGCTAGCAGCAACAAAACTAAAGATAACGTCAATACTCTTCAGGTTTTGCTGGCTGGTTACAAAGTGACTTCGCTGCTTGCATCTCTATTCTGGCTCACATCACACGTTAAAATAGATAGAACAAGTAAAAAAAAAAACAAAAACCCCAAAGAAAACAAAAACGAAACGGATCCTGACAAAACAAAAGTAAATGCGCCAGTACTGGAAAGGTTCAGGAAGAAACAGTGCTTATTCTATTTCAGAACATAACAAATTACGCATTCGTTTGTTTTTCAACAATAAATTCTAAAAATTAATCAATTGAATGTCTCCGGATAAGAAGAATTAGAGAAAGAGGATGTTGTGCCAAAAGATACGTTCGCCCCATAAGCTCGCTGTGAACATCTCTTTCTCTATTCTTGGCTTCTTCGCTTGGCTGACGTGCAGGCATGCTATAAATTAAGCATAAACTTAGTAGAAAGGCCGAGTGACGTCAACACGTCCTGAAGTGAATTTCCGTGTCTTTGGAGAAATCAGCAATATTTGGATAAAGACTATATGCTTATGAAGAAACATTTCAAAATTTTGTTGTGGTCAAAGATTACATGCATATATTTATATTTTTTAATAGAAATGATCATGGGTACAACATTTTGGATGCCAAGGATATTATGAAGATCCATATCGTCTTTAAGATTCTATTTTGCGTTCCTACATAGGCTCACTTTAAATCAATATGTATACAAGAATAAAATAAAACTAAAAGTAATTCAAATTAAAACTATTTTGAATGACATAATAATATAACCGTGGATGGAGAAGGTTAGAAATGAAGAGGTATTAGAAAGAATAGGAGAACAGAGGACTCTATGGTAGTAGGACACTTCTCAGGCATTAAGGTCTAGTCAGAAACATATTAGAGGCAGAAATGGGAGTTAGTAAGGGTAGAGGTAGACCTAGATTAGTTTACTGTTCGCAAATAGTTAAGGTTGTGGGTTGTTATGGTAGGAAATGCGAAGATTAGCACAGGATAGGAAAGAGTTGAGGTGAGTGTCCAACCAGTCTTAGGACTGACGACCTTATGATGATAAATAATATAACAATGTAATAAAGCGATATTTGTTATTCTTCCACTTCGTTTCATCATAAAAAAATCCTTAAACGAATTCGAAACACAAATGACATTAGTTGTGATGTCACTACATCTTAGTCACTCTTGCTGGTGGTTATCGGTCATAGGCAAATAGTCTCTCATTTTTGGCGCTTTTTCAGAATATATGTACTTCGTCACGTCTAGAGCGCAAACTTGCTTTCATTCAAACTGAATGATAAATAATATAACTGTGCCCAAGCAAGAAAGTGAAAGTTTTTATGGGAACATTTTTTAAATACCTGATGTATGTTCCTTTCCAAAATTTTTATATTGTGGCCACAGATTCGAAGCTACCCGTTTTACCTATGATAATTCAATTCGAGAACAAAACAATCAACATTCGCAAACTTCTTATAACTTATCTATCTAGCAAAATCAAACGACAAGTTTTCCGTTGTCTACATGCTGATCGACTGGCATTTAACCATGTAGATTAAAGTACAGAAAACGGGACGTTATAAGTGAAACATTAGTTTACTAATCCCCTTAATTTTTAAAAACTGCAGGTGGCGCTAGCGTTAGCATATTGTTTCCAAAGAATAGTAGTAGTATCCAACACCAAAAACAACCGTCTTGATTTTTCCCAATCATACCTTGATATTGAGACGGGTATCGCAGCGCTTCGCTATTTTCTACAAATTTTGGGATGCTATTTTCAAGGATGTTCGCTCATTGGTATTGTGCTCTCCATGCACTTAACAAACAACGCCATACATGCCAAGCTTTTTGCTCGATCGATACAGCTGTAAGGGGGGGACGTTTGACCTAAGAGGGATGCAAACAGCCTACAACTACCTATTTCTCAATAATATGTCGTCAGGTAATCAAACACCTTTCGCACTACTGCTAATTTATTTAACTGTTTACTATTTAATTAGCTTTACTACCCTACTATATCAGATACATTATCGCTTCTTCGCTCGTACTATTTCGTTTCGTGTCGTCTGATAACTGGAACTCTAACTGAACCATTCCAAATACTAAAAGTCAAACTTTTGGCTGTCTCATTTCCATCAACTGCTAATATTGGTGAGCGTACATTCCCACTGGACTACTCGGGAAGGCAGGGCGGAAAGCCCTCTTCAGCCTCCTAGGAATCGTGGGAATAGTTGGGTAGTGACAAGTTGCGAAAAAGATGAGACATATGAAATGAAGACAGAAGAGAATAAAAGATTATCTGTAGAATATTGCTGTCTCAACATTTGACTAAGTGATTCAAGGAAACCACTTAGACCAGGGCAGATGGAATCGGAATCCAACCGGTTTAATCCTCTAGACCAGTGTTTCCAAACCTTTTTTCCTCGCGAACCAAAAAAAAGGTCCGAAAAAATTTGTCGAACCCCCTATGTAGTCGTTAATGACAGGTAAAAAGAAGCAATAAANCGATGCTACATTTTAGGATTACGTATGCTCCAACAAGGTCCATTTAAATATATGGATATCTACTTGCTGAAACGAATCCCGGCGTAGCCCAAAAATTCTGGTTATATAAATTCTTGGAATGGGAGATAAGGATGCCGAAATAGAATATATATGGTGTTCCGTTTCAAGATATATTCTCCCCTAATTCTAAAGCTCTCTCCATATTTTTCAATTAATTTGTTTGTACCTTCGAAAATTTATTTTTGTCCTGAAAATATGTCTGCACCGCAAAGTTGAGTTCTTTGTCATTGGCAACTTTCTTTCCACGCAGTTAATTTTTTATTTTTGGAAGTAAGTAAAAATGATTGGGGCCAGGTCTGGGACACAGGCACGATGTCTTAATATTTGGAGCAGCAGTCAACGTAATATGTTGTTGTGTAAAAACCGAATACATTTGCTAAATTTTCTCTTCCTTTCCTCATTCACACTTTATTCATTTCAGCAGGCCAGCGTAGTACTTTATTGTTATTGAAATAAAATTCCATCAATATCCCAATAGACTGTAGATGTGAGTTTTCCAACTGATTGAACTTCTGAAGGAGGAGTTACCGCTTTTTTTGTGCTTGCATTGACAACTGTTGTGGTTCATTGAATCATTCTGATTAACCCCCAAGTTTCATTTCCAGGCTCAACGCTTGGGTCATATTAATGTTGTTGCCGAGATTCAAAAGCGACGTATGGCGTGAGTATCTTGGCACCTATCTTGAACAATTTATGGGCATGTGAAGATGATAATACAGGATGTTCAAACCATTTCTAGAGGTTGCTTCTTTTTCAAACAAACACCTTTATAGGATCTAGGTATCATTTTGTTTATTTCGACTTTTCTGACGATTTCTGCAATGGTCGCCTTAAAGCCGTCTTTTACTGATTATCTGTCTTTCTTGATTAGATGATGCCATTTCTATACCACGGTCTTCCAAAGACAGGAATTGGACATCTTCAAACGAACACCTTTTTTTCTTTTTTTTTCTGCCTCAAAGCCGTTTCCTACTGATTCTCTGCCTTTCTTGAATAGATTATGCTATTTGTACACCATATGGTCTTCCTAGGAATCCGACACTACCCAGTCGTACGGATGGCTGGGTGTCTTCTGAAGATTTCCCCTCTTCCACGAAAACATAAAAAAAAAATCTTCCTAGGACAAGAATCGGACATCTTTTTCCAAATAGTTTACGCACATTTTCCTGGTTTGACGAATGGTGCCACGGAACTCGAGATGTTTCCTACTGTGTGTTTTCTTTATTGCTGTTTTCCCTCAATGTTTTGGTCTGTGACGAAGTGACGAAAAAGTTGCTCAGACGTAAATTGTGTTCACGCAACCCCCACATGCTGTTCCTGTTCTCACCAGAAAAGAAATTTTGTTGAATTTAACACGATTTTAATTCCGGTTTTATTAGAAAATTTGGAAAAAATCAAATCAAAAGTGAATCTTCAGATATGAATTGATTACAAACATCAGATTTAAAAACAGGGATGCTTCCAAGGTCAACAATTTTTTTTATTTCGAAATTCATTTCTTTGATTCCTATTGTTTTTATACAAGTTTGTAGTTATCTTTTTTCAAATATAGCTTTTATTTACTAATATAAAAAATACCTGAAAGATAATTTTCATCGGAATGTAATGGAAAAGCAGTTCCAGATCTTTGTTAGAGGTTCTACAACAACTTTTTACTCGATTTCGCACGAGGAGAAAACTTATAAAAGTTTTCATATATTAATGTGGTTAATTTACCATCCACGTATTGAGTTTACAAGTTATGTCACTAGGTGATATATGCCTGTTTGACAGATATCAATAATAGAACTTAGTCCAATATGCTTTTTCCATTATTTTGGATTTGTTGATGACGTAACCACAGTCTGTTTGACAGTGCGTATCGAGACCTTGGTGAGAAGAGTTATCCGGTTAATATTTTTTACATGCTGTATATTTTGAAAATGTTGAAAATTCCATTTTGTCTTCATATCCAAAAACGTTTTAGATGAATCTGATGCAATTTGAAACATTTGTGGACTCTACTGCCTTTTCGTATTGTGATATGGTAATACTGTAAATGTGGCTGGTCTGATGGCCTTTTATATGTTTATCACTAAACCTTTGAAGTGCCAAGGTAGAATATTTAGATTCATTGTTAAAGGGAGCGTTGCCTTTTTTGTACGTATGTATCTATGATGCGAAACGTTAAAAAGCTCATTGCGTCCTTTGCGTCCCTTTTTTTTACCTGTTCAGCTCCGGCAAATAGAGCGTCACGTAGCGTCGGATGTGGCAACAACAGTAGCAGTTTCACTTGTAAAAATACTGCCGAAACGTGTCGCTTTGTGCCCACTGCATCGTTCTCGTGATTATTTTTTGTCTTTTTTGTACTCTGCCGTTTCCGCGAGACATTTGGCGTGTATTTTAGAAAACAGTGACAGCTTTTTGTAGCGCACTGTGTACAGTAAAACCGCACAATACGCTACCATGTTTGTTCAACAAACAATTCTCTCAATTGCGACACAAAATAAAAACATCGTTGGGGATGGAACTCTTTTAAAAACGATTAATTTAATGCTAATAGAATGAAAAAAGAGACATTACTAGGTAAGTGGAATTATGTAAGAAGTCTCGACAGAGACGTTGTCAATACAGTTTCCATTATCGGAGTTGTCGACGAAACATCTGGACTTACGACCTCAGTTCTACTAAATTGAATAGGTAGATTGACTACGAATGTAAATTAAGACGAAGTTGTTAAAAGGATACAATGGAGAAGTAATTTTTCATATTCTTCTGGATACTTTGATTATGAAAGAAATAGAGATGTTATCTTTATCGTGGTCATCTCTTCTCTCTCTGTTATTTGATACATTTGTTCCTTAAATCAGACCGAAAATTCCTAGCTTTGCTTTTATATTTGTAAACGAATGAAAGAAGGTTCCGACAATAAACGTGTAAAATAATTATTTTGTGTACATAGGACTTTAACATTATCAAAGTCAGGAATGTGGCTAGTTTCCATGTTTTAACAACCAAGTTTTGTATGCAGTGTTGTAATAATATTTTTTTTTGAGTTGATGTAGCCCTAAGATTAAGGAATCTCATGCACTGGTGAGCAGTGCAGCATCATGTGAAATAACATAACATCCGCACAGTTGCAATGGTATCATCTCAAGCATCAGTCAATCGTATTTTGGAAAAAAGTAAAAAAAAAAGCAGGAAAAACAGCTAATCTTCAAAAATTCTCCACCATACATTTACCGAAACCGTTGAAGAAATCCCGAAGGATGTACGTACGACATGCGGAGTTTCGTCATACTAAAAGCAACATTTGTTGGAAATAAATTAGTCTTTGCACCCCTTTTCTTTTGTAACTATTGACAGAATCCACTCGCAGCTGGAAATCAGTTTCAAGAAAGGCTTGTACTCGCTGCAAACGATAAGGATGAAGCAACTGTTTCTTTAAAATTTTCCACCCTGCTATTTCGCGTGTACTATTTTAGTGGAATTCATCCTCTATCGCGGCGGTATCGTTGAAACCCATGTCACATCATTTTAACAACTGTTCTACAGAAACATACTGGCTTACAGTTCATTTCAAATAGTTAGAGATGTGACCTTGAGGAAATCTGCTCTTATTATTTTTCGAGTAAATATGTCTTTGAGACTTGGATAGTTGACTTAAAGGGCTCCACAAGCGCAATTAAGGAAGGAAAACCACTATTTCAGTGCACCGTTTAAAGGTTCAGTGAAGGCTGATTAAAAAAAAGCTCTGAGCTATTTTTAAAAAATTACTGTTTTGCTAGCTTAAAATTAAAGTAGCAGAACATGAGCAAAATGATTTTATAAACAATATCAAAATACATTTTTTTGGTCGCACAATAATTAAGTGCCATCAAAACAAGCTAGTTATCATTATTTTTCTAGAAAGTAAGACTTCTAAACGTGCTAATTTTTGATCAACTAATATTGCAAAAGTATTTTCAAATTAGTTTTTGATTTTGGTTTTTAATTTTGTATGATTATTGTTAATAACAAATTAGCTTAGTTTTTCATTTCCAATAACGTAATAAATCCATTCCACCTGGTTTTGATTCGGCAACTTTCTTCGGGAGTTTCACTGACTTTTATGCATCATTTTGAGAGTCCACCGCTCGCCTATTATAATCTAGGAGCATTCTAAGTAAACAGCCATTTTCCCGGTCCGTATATGACAGTGTGTATGAAATATGTGACTAATGTATTTTAAAGTTTCATCGAGGGATGAACTTGTTCAGTTTTTACTGGGTCCGTTCATCTATCACTTTAATGTATGCAGGGTGTCAACGCTACCAGTGTTAAGCCACTTCCATTTCTTTCTAACATGTGCAATCATCATTTATTCTGCCGCAAGATTGATCTATTTCGGTGCCGTGTGGTTGTGGCTGCTTGTGCCTACTCATAAAAGAAACTTTTGTCGTTTACTCTCTTGCGTGCAAAAAAAAAGAGCAAATGACACGAAAATGTGAGGCTTTAAAAATAAAAGAAACGTTCTTTAAGGCCTAGCCTTTTAGATCTTTTATTTTGAACTAGATTACATGAGTATTAAGTAACTCACTCGCTCTGTGTGGAAGGGAGATATAAATGTTTAAAATTTAAAAGTAAAAGCTTAAACCACTGCATAAATTTTGTGGAATTAGTGGGAAATCGAAAGTAACGCTAAAAGTAAAATTGCACTTGTTCTTCCTTACGATTATCCAAACTCAATTTTAATAAATAGGAAAAAGTTTTACTGTTTGTTTTTGTCCAGAATAAGAAGAAGGGAATGGAATTGGTTCACTCAAGGAAATGTTAATTTTGATCGCCTTTACTATAGTACGGTTGGACAATATTTACCACAAAAAACTGTTAGTCATATTCTGTTAAAACCGCCATATGAGGTTCGTGATTTTAACCATTTGACTCTCATCAGCATGCCCGTAGACAGCTCCGTGTAACAAGTTGATATTCATCATAAGGTCGTCAGTCGTAAGACTGGTTGGACATGCACTCACACTCTTTCTTATCCTGAGCTAATCTTCGTATTTCCCTAAAACTAGAACAGCCCACATCCTTAACTATTTGCGGTAACAGTAATCTAATTTAAGTCTACCTCTATCGCTCGTAACTCCAATTACTGCCTCCAATACGTCGCTGACTAAACCTTCATGCTTAAGAAGGTGTCTTACTAACCTATCTCGCCTATTTTTTGACTTCCAGAGGGTCCTCTGTTCTTCTTTTCTTTCTAATACCTTTTTATTTCTAACCTCTATCCAGGGTATCCTCATCATTCGCATATAACACTACATTTCGAACTTTGCTAACCTATTCCGTCGCACCCACTGTCCATGATTCGTATTGGTACACTGCCGCGCTTCATACATACACCTTTAACAATCTTTTTTGAATTTCTAAATTAACCCGTTCGCGAGGATAGAAGTGACTTCTTTTGATTGAAGGCAACTCGTCCCTGGGATATCCTCTGCTTTATATCCCTACTACTCCTTTCGCCCTGTCTTCTTCCTAGATACCTAAAATCAGCCACTTCTTCTAATTTTTCTTCTCCTACCTTTATATTCGCTCTTTCCCTAGTTTTTCTTCACTTGCATACCATTATTTTTGTTTTACTTTTATTTGTTTTTATACAGTACTGTTTTGTCAGTACCACATCCGTTTTATTTAAAGCTATCTCTAACTCCTCTTTGCTAGATGAGTTAATATCCTTATATGAAAATTACCTTCTTTGAATACTTTTGAGTTTCACAATAAACAGTAAATTTCTTTAGTTATTACTGTCTGCTAGTCTGATACTACTTTTTCTGCTGTTGACTACGTTGAAAACCAACGGCCTATAACATTTGTCGGCAAGTACTAGAAAAAGTTGTAATAATGTTTAAAGCTTCTTGTTGCTGATAATTGACAAATGAAGTTTGAGAAGTAATTCGTAGTAAAATTTGAAATTTGCCAAAGCGAAGTAAAATTGAATTTGATTCTTCGGAATGGAATATGCAACCGTCACGTTCATAAATCAGTTTCCGTATACAAACCAATATACAGCGGAATCAGGTATTGATTCATTTAAGTTTTCCGTTCCTTTCAGAATGAAAGACTGATGAACATAATTTGGAGCAGACGAAGGTGCATTTTTCAAAGTTCATTTCTTCCTCTTTTAACACACCTTCTCTCTCTCTGTTTCCTCATCCTCGTTCCTTAGGCTTCACATAAATCCTAAATAACTCCGTGCTTATACATGAGGTTCTGATATTATTTGGCTTCGGTCGCCTCCAGCCAATCGGATGGTTCTTTGGCAACGTCGTTGTCGGTCGGTTGTGATGCGAAAAATACTATCTTATTTAACACGCCATTTCGTCCGACACGTCAACGGAGAGAAGAGAGCAAACGACTTCTCGGGTGACAACTTCGAAAAAGCTGCGTCTTAGAGTCCTGCCAAATGGGACAAACGAACTGAAATACGAACACTGGTGTCTCGCCGTGCCCGACGCCGACTACGACATCTTACACATATACTACCGGAGCACTTCACTTTTTCACTAACTTGAAAAGATGTTGTTAAAGTGAAATACTTCCGTATAAAATGATACTTCTTGAATCATGATTTCAAAGCAGCGCATAGAGCAAATTATTCAGAATAAGTTTTCTTTCCTTACATGTGATAATACTGTGGCGATATTATCTTTCAGTACATTTTGATTAAATTTTGCATATTCTTGTTTTCGTGTAATGCTAAATTTTGTGTTTATGTATATTTGTTTAATTTTGTAAATAATCTTTTTGAATACGCTCAGGTAAATTTGTCAATTCAGGTTACTCGTAAATATGTACATTCTTACAACAACATTTCTACCTTTTGTTCTTTTATTACTGTTCTATACTCTAAAGTAATTTCTATTTTTCACATTTCTATACTTCACTAAAAACCTGTACTTTCCAATAATCTCTAATAAAATAATTCGAAGTGGTCTGTATTCTGTCGAAATTGCCAGATGCGGATCGCGATTTCGATCTTTTTGGATCTCATCAGCGCGTCGCAGGCAGCTCGACAGAACACAGACCAACTTTTACCTGCTGTCTTAACAGTGCGTTTCAGAAAATACTACAAACGGCACAGTGAACGCCATCTGTAGCACGATGCTACATTTTAGGATTACGTATTTTTCAACAAGGTCCACTTGTGTGGATATCTACTTGCTGAAAACGAATCCTGGCGTAGCCAACCTCAACGTGATAGGCACGTTAGCTTAATCGAATAAAATAATTCGAAGTGGTCTGT
>NW_020439044.1:1570615-1583168 GCF_000699045.2 Agrilus planipennis | reverse complement strand
AATATGTTATTATCTGTGTACAAGCAGTAACACTTCAAAAGTCTGATGATGGTTGAATAAACCGAAACGTTAAAAAAACTATTTGACCCCCACCTTGAAAAAAACTATATAAATTGTTAACTGGTGAGCAAATAATAACACAGGTTTATAGGATTGAAAAGTTATCTAATGATAAAAGATCAAAAATGGTTATTACATCGATTGACAGTGACATGTGTCTCTTTTCATATATTAATAACATACTCATTTGTAAACATACATAGAATGAGAATCATGATTACCAACCTAAAAGTTGAGTTGGTATCATGTACATTTTAATACAAAAAATAATCATAGGTGCGTTATAGAAACATACAAAATTTTAAATAACTTTTTTTTGTAAATGAATATTAACATAAATAAATTAGTTTTTTGTTCTATTAATGTTGTAGGCTTGCATATATGCAGTTAGTCGAAGTTATTTCAGTAGTTCAATGCATCACTAGCATAGGTCAGTGTAAAACAGTAGTTATGACAATGGCATTTAGTTCGGCAGAACTTGGTGATTGTATAGTCATCCATATCCCAGAGTGGCTCATAAATAATTTTGGTAGATAATTTATACATTTCAAGACTCTAATTTTGCCAATAAACCAACAATAGTTCTGGAGTGAACTTTTTATTTATTACAGTGCGACGTTTCGACCGCCAATTTCGGTCATCATCCGGTTTAACGAATATTACACTGTTCTTATAAGGATCTTATATATATTCTTGTGCACAAAATACGCTTACGATGTGATAATTATTGTCCGAAATTGACGGTCGAAACGTCGCACTGTAATAAATAACAAGTTCACTCCACAACTATTGTTGGTTTATTGGCAAAATTATAGTCTTAAAATGTATAAATTATTATACAACAACCAACAAAATTAGATTCCTTTTTGTACATAATTTTGGTAGATGTTACAAAACCTGTCTTCTATCACGTTCTACGTATCTGTATTTACAGGTGTAAAAAAATTAACGCGCCTTCGCAGCACTTCAATGGTAGTGTGAAAATTTGCCTAAATGATTATTCATTTGCTTACTAATGTGTACGTAACTTACATTTTTTTCTTTCTTTTGATCGTTTACAGTTTGATATGTAATTAAAATAATGCTGTGTAGTATTTGCGATGAACAAATGCTGGTATTATTTCATTTTTATCGTAATGTTTGTTGTTTTGTTGTTTATTTGAATGTATCGACAACCGGCACCGTTTACTCCATCATGTAACTTCTGAGTTCTTATCTCAATTCATAGGTACAGTCCGACGTCGCCAATTCCCGAGATAAAAAAAGCAATAAAATTTGATAGAATATATATTTTTCATATTGCAGAATAATTGATTATATTAATCGTGAAACATTTAAATAAAACATTAATAAGACTGAAATGATGTAAATGTAGTAAACTGCCTTAATTTGATATTTATTTCCAATTGTATTGTAAAAAAAATATTACATAGAAGGGAAAACTGCTGCAATGATTTTAAATATAAAGCAGAACATCATACTATTCACATTGATAAAATGTTTTAAAAATAAATAAATCTTTGTAATAGAATAGAATAGAATGTATTTGATTACTTGAATAAGAGGAATAAATTTTAATGTATAAAATTGTTGATATATTTTGATATTGATGAAGTAATTTTGAAAAACAAATAAGGAACAACGAAATGAAAATATTGAAATTTATTATAGATTTCTTAACAAACAGTCAGCGAACAATCTGTTTTACAGTGGGTGTATTCTTTAATTTTTGTTTTGTTTTTTTTTTTGATTTTGATTTTAAAGGCGTTTTAAAAAATCCGCCATTACAATATTATTTTCGCGAACCCCCTCTGCAAACACTGCGAACCCCCAGCGGTTCGCGAACCACCGGTTGGGAATCACTGCTCTAGACCATGCCGTTCGGTGAAGCATTTCAATCTCGAGCATTTGTAGGGGCTGGATTTGCTCTAGAAGGATTCCAGAATGTGAGATCCAGAAAATTTGATTTTATTTGTTACTGGTGAGATCTAGGCTTGCTACTAATTTGGGCAACCCATTATGGGTCTCATGACGTATTGTTGTTGCCTGTACGGACAGTATGTTATGTTGAATTTACATTTGTGACTTCTGCATTTTTGCTTTTTTTATTAGCTATTTGTTGAAGTATGATATGTTAATTCTTCTCTTGTCTGTATGACTAATTTAAGTAATCGTAAATCCATTATTGATGCCTAAAGAATATGCAGCAATTCGTGAGACAGAAGGTTGTCTACTTTGGGTATTGTAAGCTCCTGAACCAACGGAATGGTTTCCGTAAACACAAATATTGTTTGGGTCTGAGGTTTCGAGAATTGATAATTTTTCGTTTCCTTCTCGATAAACGGCCTATGGAGTGAAATAAAAAATAACCTCCCTCACTTTATTTGTCAGATAAATTCGTAAAAGAACAAATGATACTACGTCAAATAATAATTGTTGAGTTGCTTAATGTTTCATGCTCTGAACTATGTAATGAATAAAATCCAGTGACCTATATTGTGCTGGATAGAGTGGAAGTCTGTTTTCAGCCTGCTTGATAGTGGTGATAAGGGAATGAAAGCCGTGACAGTATATTATAAGTGAAAGGCTATCTATGAAATATACCTGCCCCAGAATTTGTTAGACCACCATAGGATAGCAATCAGTGTCTTATTCTTTTCGTGATGAAAATATGAATAAATTAAATTTTGGGAGCATACTTGATTGATTGTATCGTACCCTTTGTGAGATTCACGATGCATAGATATAATGCATCTAAGCATCTAGATATATAAAATAGCATCTTCCTAATTGCATTTAGGACTTTTTTTAACTTGTTATACTCGAGTTAAAAGGATTTTTTTTTTAAATGCATATATGCGTACTTTTCTCGGTAGATTTTCCGATGTCGATGGTGCTCAGAAATGCGTTTAATATTCTAAAAGCGTGGCGCAAAAACTGGGCCGGGGTTTTTTACATCAAATACGATATGCTAATATTACATAGGCCATGCATGAAAACTGTAAACAACCCCTTTCGTTCTCGGAATGAGGTCGATTTTATCCGGTTCTGCGCTTTCCACCCTTCATGCCTTTTGATTGTGCTCGTTCCTAGTGTTATTTGATCATAACTGCTGATGTTTTACAGTACCTACGTTACGCACATATTTGTATTTACATACACAAGGCACACGTCGATTTACGTGTTCATACTTACACGCGCTCATAAAGGTTTTGTATTATGCTTCACGAGAAATGGACAGTAAGAACAAAAGCCAAAAGTACAGTTACTCTATCAATCAAGAATCATCGAAATGTTCGAGTTTTTTTGCAAATGGTAGCACTTTTTGAATGCAAACTATAATTTGTGGTTTGCAAAATTGAAAAATTTTTTATTGTACGTTAAACATTAATCGAGGAATAGAATAGTATATGTCAAGTTTTTCTTGATTGGGAAATTCCATTCTCGGCATGATAAAAATCAATTTAAAGTGGTTATTATATATACAAATAGATGTACAGGGGCTAAAAATTAGTATGCTTAGATTTGCAGATTATATAGCAGTATTAGCATCTAGCAAGGAGGAGTTAGCTTTAAATAAAATGAAAGCGGTATTTTAAAGATTTCTGTTCTTATTTTAATTTTTATCTTTAGCTAATCTGGTAATTTGGAGCATATCATTGTTCGTTATTTACGTTCCTGTTGTGCTTGTTCTCGAATATAGTTTTTGTATTTTTCTAACGTTTTTTCAACTTCATTAGGAAGAGAAATTACTTCGGTGCTAATATTTATAAACTAGTAACATATTTGCATTTATTCATTGCTATTACTTCACTATAAATTACAAACTGTATTATTAGATCAAATCTTTTTTGTTTCAGGTCGATATAAACAAGAACTACAAAAATGGAAAAGGAAGACAGTAAATAGGTATTCTGATGGTTATTTCAAAAATTTACAGTTTAGGTAAGTAATACCTTTCTGCATTAGAAAATATTGGGTTGTTCGGAAAGTCATTTCGTTTTTTCCCGACAGAGGATTTAATTGTATTCTTTTGCACCCAACTTCACATTTAAGCCGTATAATTTTTATATGCTTTGAGAGCTCATATAGCAAGGCTTGTGTGTGAAAAATTCCAATTAATTCTACGCAGTAGTTTTTGGTTGGTGCCCTTTTAAATATGGAGAGCGATAAGCAGCATTTTCGACATATCTTACTGTTTTACTACAGAAAGGGTAAAAATGCTGTTCAAGCCAGAAAGAAATTGACTGATGTGTATGGAGAAGGTGTGTTGACAGTACGCCAGTGCCAGAACTGGTTCGCTAAATTTCGATCCGGCAATTTTGATGTCGAAGATGCACCACGTTCGGGAAGGCCGGTTGAAGCTGATAAAGACGCGATAAAGGCATTAGTTGATGTGAACCGGCGAATAACAACACGTGAGATCGGATTGAGGTTAAATTTATCAAATTCAACAGTTTATGACCACTTGAAAGGCCTGGGATTATCCTCGAAGCTCGATGTATGGGTTCCCCATGTTCTCACAGAGAGAAATCTGTGTCGCCGCATTGACGTCTGCGATTCGCTTCTCAAACGTCACGAAAATGATCCGTTTTTGAAGCGCATCATCACTGGGGACGAAAAATGGGTTGTATACAACAACGTCAAACGCAAGAGGTCATGGAGCAAAAAAGATGAACCGGCTCAAACCATTTCCAAAGCCGATATTCACCAAAAAAAGGTGATGCTGTCTGTTTGGTGGGATTTTAAAGGAATCGTTTTTTTTGAGCTTTTACCGGATAACACAACGATTAATTCGGAAGTCTACTGTCATCAGCTGGACAAACTGAATGATGCACTTCAACAGAAAAGGTCAGAACTAATCAACAGGAAAGGTGTAGTGTTTCACCAAGACAACGCGAGACCTCACACAAGTTTGGTCACTCGCCAAAAGCTTTTACAGCTTGAATGGGATACAATGCTACACCCACCATATTCTCCAGACCTGGCACCATCGGATTATTATTTGTTCCGGTCACTCCAAAATTTTTTAGACGGTAAAACCTTCACCTCAAATGAGGAGGTCAAAAACCTCCTCGATCAGTTTTTTGCCAGCAAAGACCAAAAATTTTATGAGCGTGGAATTATTCTACTACCAGAAAGATGGCAAAAGGTGTTGGACCAGAACGGTCAATATATAATTTAGTAAAGTATTTATTTATTATACGAAAACTGTCTTTCATTTCCACAATAAAAAACGAAATGACTTTCCGAACAACCCTATAGCATTCAAAATTAGAAAATCAAAGCTGTCAGGCGTGGATCACGATTTTGTTCTTATTAAATCTCATTGGCACGTCATAGACCTTGTCTAACATATGAAATGCTTTAGCTGAAAGTAGATATATATTAGGTAAGTAATGCATAAGTAGATCTTGTACCAACTTGCTCTTGGAGAGCCCATTTGATTTGGGCGATGATTTAACCAGACTATCTATGATGTGCAGATGAAATTTAATATGATCGAAATCGCGATCTGCGTTTCGGTAAATTACTGGCCAAGAACTTGTATTGTTCTTATTAATTTTGCACGTCAGCCCGTAGCCGAACTTGTGTTGGGGAAAGCGGGGGAATTCCGAATAATACCGCGCACCAGTGTTTCAGGTGAACCCCGAATTATCTATTAATTAAGAATCGGAACGTACGGTGCCGATGTATGTTTACTGGTTACAATTCTGATGTAATATGTGATCATTATATAGTAGTAAGTGTAAATGTTTATTTATTTGCAGTGAAATTTTTACCTAGCTATTTCTTCTCATCTATCCGATTAATACTATGGATTTAATCAATTTTTAATAGTAGGAGCTCATGACCTGTGTTAGGTTATATCTCTCCGTGCAGATTTGGGGAATCCCGCGCAGCTCACTTGGGACAATGATGGTGTAGATCTAGGCCAGGGATGCTATGGAGTTCCGTAACTGCAAGTGAAACTATCGGATATCCGAAATAGAAGTCTACCTCAAACTGTAACCGAATCTGATATAAAAGTTGCGAATAATTTCGAATAGGAGCGTAGTTTAAACGAGACATGTTGTGACAGGCTTTCGTTTTAATACATAATGATTCCTATAAAAAAAGTTCAATAATATAACAGAAGCAAATAATGTGTTTTGTTTTACGTTAATTGAGAATAGTAAAACCTTTTTTATCAATATAGAGTTCTTCCTGTTAATTTAAGTCATGTGTGAATAAATTTCCCGCCACGAAATTTTTTCCAGCTCGAATGTTGTTTGGCACCCTTAGCATACATATTAATTTTATTCCTTTCAAACTTTTCAATTCGAATTTCTTAGTTTCTCTATAACTATAAAATTTCTCTAACTCGAGATTTGAGTGTGAAATTGACATTATGAATTTTCCCTTTAATTCTCGAATTTCTCTATTCTTTACCTTTGATAGATATGGTTATACATTTAAGGTAACAATCAGCAAAAATAGCAACGAGACACCTTCACATGTACATAAACATAATTATAGTGAAATATGTTTTAATTTGGAATGGTCACTGATGTCACTTTCTCAGTGTTTACCGTGCAATTGTAGGTAATAAGAGTTAGTGGTGATGACCTTATTAACGGTAGTATACGTGAAAGTGATACCTTGTAAACAAAAATTAAAAAGTTTGGTAGTAAAGCAGAATGATTCGAATTTTTCTTTAACTCAAAAGTTGATGCATTTACGTTGTCCGTGTTTGGTATGTGTGAGTGTACATGGATCACACATATGTTATATTATTTAAATTTAAAAATGGAATCTGATGTCTTGATCAGGAGCGGCACTCATTTAATGTGTTCCAATCTTTTTGATTCTCTGATTGGTTAAGATGCAAATGAGTCTTCTTGTTTTAGAATTGTTTCTCAATAGTATAACAATAACGCTGAATGTTTCTAATAAGCAATATTCGTTACAATCAAATTCCACTATAAGTATATTCATAATTTTTTCGCGGATATGATAAAAAAATCTTTTTAAAGCCAGCAGTTTTTCATTCTGTGTCGAAATTGTACAGTATCGTGTTTAATAAATACGTTCATCCATTTTGTGCAGATATGTATCTGTAACTTATTCATTTGTATGCGTTTCCAATCTCGTGTCGAAGATAAATTGGAAATCTAGTGAACGCAGACGGTTTAGTGCATGCGCCAGGCAGTCACTATCCATCAGGGCGCTATTTTATTTAGGTATTTCTGTCGGGATTTCGCTCTTATTGCGTTATTGTACACATCTCTCGCGACGTCGGAAATAGCTAGGCTTGACACTTTGCATTTATGTTCGCCTCACATCATCTCCACCTTCACATCGACTTTGGTTGCATTAAGTTTCCAACTACCTTCACCCATAGGGTGCTGTGGTGTCACAATGTTTATTAAATACGTAATTTCACTGAAACAGGAATAAAAAAATGCTTATGTAGTGTTTTAGTCTTCCATTTTGTTGTGTGGAAAATAAATACTAATTCATACGTTCTTCTAAGGTAAGTAATATATAGGGTGATTGATCTAAAGTTCCAGGATCGATTTACCCATTTTTATTAATGTTTTTAAATATCTCATTAAAGGACTTCCTTAAGGAAAATCGCCTCCAATCGAATTGGCTTCGATTAGATTATGTTAGCGTTTTTATATTCTTATTTATTTTTTATCAAGTTGCTTATAAATTTTGTTTGTTGGTGTTATGATTTTGGTAGAAAAATAATGCGATGTCGTATCGTGATTAACAAGGAAGTAAGTCGAAGAATAAGAGGAATGGTAGCAGCCGCAGCCACTCTTGTTCTCGTTTAATAAAAAAGTGTAAACGTCAAAAAGGAGTATCATTTGTAAGGTGCGATTACAATTATGCTGGTCTTTATGATTTTCTTTTCAAAATTGCTAAAAAATTTGTACTTTTCTATCATCATCATAAGGTCGCCAGTCTTAAGACTAGTTGGACACGCACTTCCACTCTTTCCTATCCTGAGCTAATCTTCGCATTTCCCTAAAACTAGAACAATGCATATCCTTAACTATTTGCGAACAGTAATCTAATCTAGATCTACCTCTGCGCCGTTTCTGCCTCTAATGTCTCTGAATAGCCCTTCATATACCTGAGAAGGTGTCCTACTAACCTATCTCGCCTATTTCTTATTGATTTCCATAGATTCCTCTGTTCTCCTATTCTCTTTAATACCTCTTCATTTCTAACCTTTTCTACCCACGTTATCGTCATCATTCGTCTGTAACACCACATTTCGAACGCTTTTAACGGTTTCTTTTCCGCCGCGCCCACTGCCCATGTAATTTTCTATGCTACCCATCAAGTCGGGTACGATTTTCAGCCGGTTTAATGATCTAATGGATAACTGCTAGAAGATTCAATCGATTTTCGTTGGAAGTACATCACAAAGAGGAGCACATAATGGTGAACCCTCCTGTGATCTTGATAACTATCTGTCTACAAGATCATTTCAAAAATGAACTTCATCTTAAGATATTTTTTAATGTATACATCATTTGGATGTTGCTTAAGAATTTTGAACTGCCATTAACTCCTTACTTAACTTAAAAACAAAATTCACAGTGTCCAGATATTACAAAGTAATATACATGAGTAAATTCTGATTTTGACACGAGCATACAATTATCTAACCTGTATCATGCAGCTTTTCAGGCTAAAATTTGGTATTGCCCCACTTTTGCTAGTAACTCAGCACTATTCTGATACGAACAATGAAGAACTGGATATTGCTTTCGGTATAAAGCGTATTGAATAGAAAATAAGTAAGACACGTGGTGGATGACTAGATAATTGGGACAATATTCCGAGAAGAAAATGACTGTTTTATGTCGTAAAATTCGTTGCGATGGTGTTAATTTTGACTAGACATACTATAACCATCTTTTAAAGAGTAGAATTTGCTACAGGTCTGACGAAGGAAGCTGGCGAGCGGTCGGGCAGGTCCTTGCCCATTTATGACCTATTTGGGTAAGTCACTTGGAACCGATACACAAATAAACTTTCAGTAGGCGTTAAGTATAGTATTAATACAGATAGGACAGTAGCGTACTAGAAAATAATGTAGAAACATGACTTACCAAAAAGAAAAAATTAACCTATTGCTTTTGTTTTATAGTTAGTTTTCACATTCACTGTCATCATGGAAATATAGATCACTGTCACCAACATCAACAATTAGTTCTTCTGTTTGTATGTCTATTACTTGCTCACCTATTTTTAAATATTTAATCTACGACCCTGATAGGAATACTGAAGAATGAGGGCTGCAATCTTTATACCTAAACCTGCCTACTTTTGCCACCGCGCATTCACGCCATTTTAAAATTTCCGCCAGCTTCCAGCGTCAGGCCTGTACATTCCAGTAACCGATGGAACATGTGCACATATATTTTCTTGGTGCCATCAGCGAAATTAGATATGGACATATAACCTGCAATTCCACAAAACGTTTAGAAATCTAAAATGCGTTTCGATAATCAAGGTGTCATTCTCAGTTAGAGACTGTTAAATTTTGGGTTTAGAGTATTTATTTACATATAAACTAATTTATTGTAAGAGTACCGCTTGTTATCGGAAGGCATTTATGTTTTTATTTTGAAATTTGTCAATAGCATATGCAATTAAATTGTCCAATTTTCATTATTCTCTCATCTGCTGGGAACGCTCTGTATGTTTAGGTAATCAATATGAAATAGATCCGACAGCTTTTGCTCAAAACTTATGTCATTGGTGTCCATTTCAATTTTTGTTCCAAGGATTATGGTTGTAGAAAAGATGAAGGAACAAGAATCCTTTTGTTTGTAACAGGTCATCGAGAAAACCGGAAAAGAGACTAAGAAAAAGGTAAAACTAGTGGGATGGCATGGCACGTCATGCCGCACGGCATCGGCACCAACTTAAACGCGCCACGACGTCGACGCCGATGAACGACCACCGTTTGTAACAAACCGAACGTTGCAATTTTTGCTGAAACGTGCCGTCCATTCGTAAAATCCCGTCACTCGCGTACATTCTTTTCGTCGACAATTGGAATCTTTCGACTGGCTTGAGGTCAATCATTTTAAATTTAAATTGTTGCGGAATGCCACGTGCTTTCAATTTTATGCCTGGCACGGGGGGTAAAATGGGAGTGGAGCATCCACTTTTATCCATCGTGCACTGCTGGAAGGTCCTTCCGACAAATTAGAGAGGACGGACGGCGGGGCCGTGGTGGCAGGAGACGGAAGGCGCGGGCGCCTCTGCTCTTGCAGTTACAATTAGCTAATAATAAAGAGAACCTACATAGCCAATTACATATATGCGAATTTTAATTAAAGACGACGAGGACTTTCACAGTAATAGTGACATTGCGTGACGTGCATTGATGTATGTATATATGGACATAATAACACAACATGTACAAAGACAAACACGGAGAATATCCATCATGTAATATTATTGCCATTCTGGAGAGAATAGTAGACATCATCTCAAAATTCTTCTAAAGAAGTTCGTGTATATGAAAATATTTTTTCTGAAAAAAGTGTAGAAAGATTTTGCAGTTCACTGAGTTCCAACTGAATATTGACAGGATAACTGATTAATTCAGTCAAGTTGATCATGAAAGGATTAACAAACATTTGTAAATTATGTTTTGTAATTTCATTGTCCTGGAATTTGATTTCAAACTAGTCTAATAAGCATCTAATTTTAGTTTCGTAATATTTTATAGTTTATGATGGTAATATTAAGTACTCTTTCAAATTGGCGAGAATTTTGAAACTGGTTCACGCGGGCCATTTAGTTAGAATTCGTTCGTGGGTCACATTGTATCTCTTGTGTTTGGGGTTGGAAATCTTGCTTTAGAGTACTTATTGTGACGATGTTGTTATGATGTGATATTGACAAAACAGTACTGTATGAACAGAAATACTGGTATGCAAGGGAAGAAAAAGTAGGGAAAGAGCGAATATAAAGATAAGTCAGAACTGAAGGAGTAGTGGGGATATAAAGCAGAGGATAGCGCAGGTTCGTGTCGCCTTTAATAAAAAGAAGTCACTTCTATGCCCGCGAACGGTTAATTTAGAAATTCCAGTCTTAGGACTGACGACCTTATAATGATGATGATGATAATACTTGTAAGTCGCATTAACTTTTAGGTTATGAGTAACTATACATATATACGTGATTATTATTACATGATTCAAACAGTTAAATCCTATCGTAAAATGTGTCTCGAAGAAATTCTAACACATTATTAAGTTGTTTTATGTTAGGTCAGGTTGGGTTAACTTTAGCTTATTCAGGTTCTCATTAAACGATGTAGCAAGAGTATGTTTCCTTTTTTGTGTACTCAGTTCAGGGCAGTAGTTGATAATGTACGAATAGTAACGTTTGCAGACCTATATGATATTTAACAAATGGACGTATTTCCAAAATGTCTTTAATAGTTAGTAAGCGTCCATTTCTACCTGAATATATTTTTTACAGTTTATTTTAGAAAATGGGCATTTACCCGTTATCATGAATGCATTGTTCAGAATACGATTGTCCATACATACAGCAGAGCATGTAGTAACTAACTTTTGAATAGTTTTGATACCGACTATTTCAATGATAACAAAAACAAATCGTATTTTTTGAAATTTGAAAAAGAATGGCATCCTGCTCAAAAGCTCGATGTCGATTTCCTCTTTTATAGATTAGTTTTTAACCCGCATCGCTGAAAGCGATTTTATGCGTTTGATCCTGTTTATGGAGCTAATCAACTGTTCAGTTTTGATGTGGTTTGTTTATTAGTTTGAAAGTCTAAAATTGCGCAATTTTTTTTTAGGTACGTTTGATGAAAATGAAATAACTTTAGGTTTTTTGGTGGAATTAAACACACTTTGCAAAAGTAAAATTACTGAATAAAACACAATTAAAACTTAACAAATTTAATTAACGATCGCTGAAGGATGAAGTAGAACAGTTGAATAATAGATCGGAAGTGTTAGTAGTCTTGAAAATAAATTTTAACGAAGATTAAAAGGGTGGAGCTAGAAGTATTTTAACTAAAGTAGGGATCGAATCAGAAGAGAATGAAACTTGGAAAGAGTGATTAGATGAAATACTAAGAAAAAGATTTCGCCCCAATGTACCTAGAAACCCAATATTAAAATGCAATTAAGAAGTAATAAGAATTATACAGCTCATGCTGTTAGTAAACGAAATTAAAATGTTAAGGGATTAGTGGAAAGTACAAGTAGTAAAGTAATTTGTAGAGAGAATAATAGAAAGGTACAGATACAAAAGGTTTTGAGAAGATACATTTGAAAGCATATTTACATAATAACAATAGGAAATATTTACAAAAGAAAGAATTGAATTATACGTTACAATATTGAGTTGGGAAAAATATCAATATATCAAATATCAAAAATATATAAGTGATATCATATCGTAACAAAAATATATGTGGCAAATATGTGTAGCCACA
>NW_020439044.1:1543763-1569691 GCF_000699045.2 Agrilus planipennis | reverse complement strand
GAAGATCTATGTCTGAAGTGCTATTGCAGCTTTTCACTGAACATATTAACTTTTTATTTGATTTAACTTTAGAAGAAAACTTCGTCGACTCCATCATCAAAAAAATTTTTACTTTTTTAACGTGTTTTATTATTTTAATAAACAATTTTACAATTTGCGTGGACAGTTCCTATGTAAATTTTTCCCTCATTCGAGTTATAAATTTTGCCACCAGATGGTATATGCCCATTTGACGGATCCCAATAGCGTTATAAGAAAACTTCATTCCTACCAAGTTTCTCACGACACCACAGACGACTTTCTCTTAAAAACATTAAAACTTACGTGAGGTGAAAAACGGAGTCAGTATCTTATATTTTCATAAAAAGTAGTGTTATAAATATAGAAATAACTGTTTAACAAATTATGCCATTAAAAACTGCATTTTTTCATGATATTAGGTAATTATGAAAGTCTACTTAAATATAATTGCACTAGGTACACAAAATACTGATTTCATAATTTTAATATTCGTTCCAAAGACCTTTTTGTTTTTCAATAGCATACAATCTGTGTTCCACAGTTTTCAGAAGTATTTTACAGTACTCAATAGGAATTTGGTACCACTGTTCCTGTACTCGCTCCCATAGTTTAAGCTGGTCGTGCTCTATACTCATTTAAAGGAATGTCTTTCAAGTATGCACATAAATGGACAGGGCAGGACTTTAAACTCTTGCTAATTTGACCTATTGTTTTCTACTTTCGATGTGTGCTTCGGATCATTAATCAATTGGAATACTACTCCAGTGCAGTATGTTTTCAACAGATGTGTCTTAAGACTATTGTGGTAAATTTTTCCATCCATATTTCCTTTGATTTTTCAAATTGGTCCAACGTTATTAGCTGTCAGACAATCCCACAATTAAAATTATCATTTCTACAAAATCTTTTGCTTGTAATAGTTCACCTTCTTTCTTCCAGTTCCATTTTCAACGGTCTGTGCTGTATTTATTGACCAAATAACCCTCATCCAATCATCTCCAGTCCGGTTAATAAAATTTTCTCTAGCTGTAATATTTTTTTAGTAAGATGAGTTTTTTTTTTGTATAAGCCCCTACGAATAGTCCAATTATTTTTACTCGCTGACGTGCCAGGGCCTTGGGTTTTAGAAGCCGCAGATGACTCACTAGATCTTAAATGGTAAATAACTTTTATTATGTCTCGTATCAGATAATTTTTTAGGGCGACCATCAACATTAATTGATACAGGAAATTTACATTTGGCTCTAATTCTTCTTACTGTTGATTGATTTACGTTTAATGCTTAAGCGATATACCTTGCTGATTTCCCATGTTTAAATAACTCTTTAATAGATTGTACAATATTTTTTTCAATCGGTTTCATGATTGTATTAGAAAGAAATGTATCAAATAAAACCGTTCATTATGTTGGATCGAATTAGGGAGAGTAATAAACAAAACGAAATTGTTTTTCTACACTAATCCCAAAATACGTTTATGCTTGAATGCAGAAACATTTTTAAACACCGGTGCAAAAGTGAGTCAATAGACACTAATATACATATGTCAATTACTTAATTAGTTATCGCTTTACACAATAACATTTATCATTAAATTAATATTTGGCATATTGTCGCTGTACTGACTCAGTATTACACCTCACATTGTTTGCTTAGGAACTATTCTGGTTACAGTTAAGAATATTAAGTTCTTGGTCAGTGATTTACCGGAAGTGCCAGACGTTTTGGTTTGTCTAAGACCTTACTAAGGTATCTACAATACTTCGCAGCTTATATACGTGACTAGAAGTTACTTGAGGCGGCTTCAATCGCAATACATTACCGCTTATAACTTAAGATCTATAATACTTCGCAGTTTATATACGTGACTAAATGTTACCCGAGGCGGCTAAAGTCGCAGTACATGACTTCTTATAATTTAAGATTCCTAATATTTCGCATCTTATATACCTAAATAGAGGTTACCCGAGGCGGCTTCGCTCGCAGTACATTACCTCTTATAAGTTAAAATGTATAATACTTCGCAGTTTATATACGCGATTAGAAGTTACCCGAGGCGGCTTCACTCGCAGTGCATGAGTGCTTATAGTTTAAGATTTATAATACTTTGCACCTTATACGTGACTAGAGGTTACCCGAGGCGGTTTCGGTCGTAGTACATTACTGCCTATAACTTATGATCCATAATACTTCGCAATTTATATACGTGACTGGAAGTTACCTGAGGCGATTTCACTCGCAGTATATGAGTGTTTATAATTTAAAATTCATAATACTTTGCACCTTGTATACGTGACTAGATGTTACCCCAGGCGGCTTCGCTCGCAGTACATTGGCTCTTATAACTTAAGATGTATAATTTCACAGTTTATATACGTGACTAGAGGTAACCTGAGGTGGCTTCGCTGGCAGTACATTACTTATTATAACTTAAAATCCATAATACTTCGACGTTTATATACGTGACCAGAAGTTACCTGAGGCGGTTTCACTCGCAGTGTATGAGTGCTTATAATTTAAAATTCATAATACTTTGCACCTGTATACCTGACTAGAGATTACCCAAGGCGGCTTCGCTCGCAGTACATTACCTCTTATAACTTAAGATATATAACACTTCGCAGTTTATATACATGACTAGAAATTACCCGAGGCGACTTTACTCGCAGTACATGACTGCTTATAATTTTACACTCATAATATTTTGCAATTATTTACCTGACTGAAGGTTACCCGTGGCGGTTTCGGTCGTAGTACATTACTACCTTTTACTTATGATCCTTTACGGCCTATAACTTATGATCCATAATACTTCGCAGTTTATATACGTGGTTAGGGGTTACTCGTCGCAGCTTTGTTCGCAGTACATTACTGCTTATTGCTGAAGATCCATAATACTTCGCACTTTATATACGTGACTCATTACCTCTTAAATCTCAAGAATTATGATTCTAATGCAAAACCGAAGAGCATTAACGCCTTTCTTAGAATGTCGATATCTTTCGAATGACACTTCACTTGGCTTCATTTGAGATATTAGCGCTTACCCGTCATAGCGTTGCCCGCTGTATATATGACAAACATTTAATACCGTTTATAATTTAAAAACAATGATGCTGATGAAAAATCCATGAACATACGTCGTTCTAGAAATTTTGTTATTATTCGAATGATTCATTTAAGATCTCTTCAAATCCATATTTGTTTCAACCTTTTAGAACGCGAAATCACGCGTATTTCTTGGCGTGCACCTATAGAAACGTTAGAATATGGGGTCAATAAATAAAGTTGAACCTGAGTAACTATGGTGTCAATATTTCATTTAAATTGACCGAATAGTTTGGGTTACTCATCAGTCAGTCAGTCAGGATAAGGTCCTTTATACATACACGTACAAAGTGATTAGCACCTAAACCAAATTAATAATGAACATGAACTTCTTGGTCTGTAATGTATGCATAGAAAGTACCAAACGTGAATCGCGATTTCGAATTGATTAGTTTTTGTCAGCATAGGTAGTTTAGTGTCTTTTGAATAATTATTAATAAAAATAACAACAAAACACTACTTAAACAATTGATAAAATTTATGTATCAACAAAAATTAAACACATGAAAAAATATAATACAATAGACAAGTCATATAAAGAAATAACAACAATAAGAATAACAATGTAGAACACGAAAAGGGAATTTACTAAATGTAGAAACGACTGTCGAACGTGGAGAATACAAATGAATGACTCAATAGTGTTTTTTTGTTTAGATTATTGTCAAGGAGGGGAAATCTTCTAAAAACACCCTCCCCCCTGAAGTGGCCGAAGCGCCTACCGACTAAAACCCGAGTAGGGAGATCGACCGGAAGGTTGTGATTCCCAAGGAATGATTTTTTGGGAATATTGAGGACGGGGAGATGTAAAAGTGGGGAGGGGAGTGTTTTGGGGGTGTGGATGAGAATAGGTATCCCATCACAAAGTGTAGGGTGGGTACTCGCGCTAAAAGCGAAACTAAAATTGAGCAAAAGTGAGCAGCTCAGAAGAGAAATGATTCAATAGCTTTTTTTGTTTGGATTATTCTCGAGGAGAGGAAATCTTCAATAGACACTCTCTGAAGGGAGGTGATGTTGGATTTTTACCGTCTAAAACCCCTACTCGAGTGGGGAGGTAAACCCTGAGAGTTACTCATCCTCTGGAAGAGAATGGAAGGTTGGGATTCGGGAGAGGGTTGAGAAGGGAAATGGTTAAGCGTGGGGGGTAATGGGGGGGAGAACCATCGGAAGTAGGCGGTCCATCTCTGAAGTGATAGATAAACAGTGATTTTAAGAGTATTTATAGTAGGAAAATGTTAGTAAAAAGGGATAGAATATTCAAGATAGACAAAGACTGACAATGAGGGTTGAATGTACGAGTTTACAGAAATACATAGAATTGAAGAGGTTGAACAGTAGAATTTGAGATAAGGTGATCAAGGGAAAAAAGGTGCATCCAGGAACGGTTGATGTTAGATTTCTAGGAAAAGGTGATTAGGGACAATAGAATAGAGGTAGAAAGGAAACAGAGGCATGCAAAAGATAAGAAGTTGAAATATACATTTAACGTTGTAAGAGAAATAAACTAAGAAAATATATATATCTACACAAAAAAAAAACAATTAAGTTCTTTCGCCACAGTAGTATAAATCGCCGACGAAACTCTCTAAAAAAGTAAATTGATGTATCAAGTTGTGTCATAATATTTAGTTTGGTAAGTACATATCTTGGTACTACTCGTCAAACATTGAAGATAATATAATTAACAGTAAATATCAAGTAAATGGTAATAAACTTTGTATAACTTGACATTTATTCGCAATTGTCGTTAAAATTGAATTTGCGGTGTAGCCATTTTACAGTTAACTTTATTTTCTGAAACCCACGATTCACACAAAAGAGTTATCCCCCTGTATATATAGCTACACAATTCGTATGTACATGTTTATTCAGCTCATTAACAAGGGATACGTTTCGTGCGAGATCCTCTTTAGTAGAAGTTGGTCGATTAAATAATTTTTTGAAAGTTGTGTGCCGTGCATAAGGATGAATTGATTAGCCACCGTATTAGGAAACTATTTAGGTAAATTCGTGACGACCCCTAACAAAAACGTAAACGAAACAGGCAGCAGCAGTACACGGCGCGTCGCGACGCTACACCCCGCGACGTGCCGGCGGGCGCTTGGAGGAATTAAGTTATAAAGTTACCTATAAAACAATAGCCTCCAACCACGGCAAGGTACACTTGTTTGCGGCAGAAGTTGCTGAATCTGTTACACTAATTAACGTTCTATTGACTGGCTTAATTATTAGAGTTGGCCGAGACGATCTCCGTACCAACCCCATGTCGTGTTACTGGGTTACAAATGGCACCCACCGCCACCGGTCCCGATTCTAGAGCTAGACAACAACTTTCAACGACAATAATTTATTAATTGCGCGTTATTCTTTTCATAAATAATTACTGCCGGAAGCGGGAACGATAATAATACGACCTTATAATTTTCTCAAATTGCGCTCTCATTTAGTTTTCCCTATCACGCGTACGGAAATAATAAGTATTGTAACCTTTTGTTAGAAAAACTAGACGGTCTGAAAGCGCCTGATACTGTCATCGCTAATGAGGACTTACTACCTCTGTAATGCGACATGTAGAAAGAACATACGTTTAATGAATTTTGATGGTTCATGTGGATTGGGTACCATCCATTTCGTCCCTTAAATTGAGGTAATTTTCTGGTACCTTTACATGATTGACACTAACATAATGAACACTAATAAAAAAGGCAACGTTACAAAAGCTCCACTTTTGTGAATTTGAAAACCTAATACGAAATATTAAGAATAAAGTTTTAATAGACTTGATAAATATTAAAAAGCGACTTCCTTGCATATTGAAGAGAACTTTAAAATACATTAAATGAACATAAATATTATCTGACTTAACTATAAAAAGTATATTGCACTAATATATAATAATTACACCATAACAAAAATTAAATCACTTCAAAATAATTACAGCCGCTTCAATATGTAAGTTTTAGAGGCATTTATAGTAAATAGAAATTGGAGAAACCATTACAAATCAAACCTAATTCGAATAAATGTTAAGATTAGTTATTTAACGAATACACTGATTTATTTAATAAATACAAAATTAACTCCTAGTTTTGAGGCTTAAATTGATTGATTCAAAATTTCGAATAACTTTTATAAGCTTGAAAGTTGAAAGTTAGCACAAACTGTCCATTGTAAAATTAGTAATGTTGTTATTAGGTATTTTAAAGTGCCATTTTGTATATGACAATTGGGGAAATTTATGCCATCATTACTTAACGTAAACTATTGGTGTACTGCAGTTGTATCTGAATATATTATCTATAACCTAATATTGACATTTAAACTCGGTCAAAATTCTGGTTAAACGCTAACATCCTGGATATAGTCTTAAGACCTAACCTAAAGTTTAAATACCTTAAAACCTAACAAATCCTTGTTTTGCGTAGACGGTTTATAACTGATTGTGAGAATAGTTTAGAAAATTAATCTAACCTAACCTGACCTAACTTTGAAGATCCATGTTTTACTTGGACGGTTTATAACTGATTGTGAGTGTTGTTTAGAAAGTTGTGTCACTAGATAGGATAGTTGCACTTATTTCCATTACAATCATATCTAGGCTGGAACATTAGCTTATTAGAATTTTAACACGTTATGTATGATTACAGTAAGAGAAAATGGGGTCTTTGGTAAACGGATGTGACACAAACAGATTTTGGATATAAAACTTTTAGTTTTGTCAAATTGAATCCTGTCAGTTTAACATTGTTTTACTATAAAAATAAATAATAAAAATCATTTATGCGTTTTCCCAATACAGTGTTTTATATATTTAAGTTAGTAAAAATGGGCTAAATAACTTTTATTTGCTGTTGTAGGTATTTTCAATAATTGTATGTTTTTCTTTCGTTTTCCAGTATTTTCGTTCTTATTTGCTGTCTCGAGATCGGTGTACATAGCGCCCGTCGCGTGTGTCTTTGTGTGTGTGAGATCGAAACGAGCAAAATGAGATTCCTTTTGAAAGCAGGAACAAAAGCGTGACTTTAAGAACCTATTGAGAAATTCGACTGATGTAGACAAATATTCCAAGTGTTCACACAACCTGTCACAGAAAAGCGAATTGAAAGAGCAAAGAAATTGGTCGAAGTCGTTCAGTCGTACTTTTCTAAAACGGACAGCAAAATTCTCTTGCCTGCTTTTCCTTCTTTAAACTTCATACGTTCTTTGTACAGTTTGTTGAACTTAGTTGAGCTCACATTGAAAATTTAGAAGATTTAAGATATTGTAAGGATATTGTAGGGTCGAGTCGCCTTCAATAAAAAGAATGCAAATACTAGCTCCGAATAGGAAGAAGTGGAGGTGCTTGTCCAACCAGTTTTAAGACTGACGATCTTATGGTAAAGGCTATTTTACTGAACCATATGAAATATTGTTTTGAAAATACGTACGAGGTGTGGCAATTAAGATCCAGGAATTTAGTTACATCCCCAAACTAACACCACTGTTGTTGCAAACAGTGAACCTTTAGTATTGAGTCATTTGAAGTTGGTAGGTCGGTAGTAAGATTTTTAGTGTCGTCGCAAAAATGAATGACTCAAATCACAAACAACGTTTCGTGGCGAAAAATCGTCTGAAGAATGAATTGGATAATTTGTATGGAAGCGAGTGTCTAAAATTCCTCCGTAAGCAATGGGTAGAAGTGGGGGCAGAGCAGCCAACGAAAACTAAGAAGTTTTAAGTTCAAGATGCAGGAAGTATAGACCGTTTTTTGGATCTTCAGGACATTATCCACCGCTAGTATCTTCCTTCCGAACAGACAGTGACCACACAATTTTATGGTGGCGTGACGAGGTGGTTGCGGACAGGCCGGCATTTGTAGAGAAAGGTTGGATTCTTCGTCATGACAATGCGCCTGCTCATTTTTCTTTGCTTGCCAGCGAGTACTTCCGCGTTTTCGTATCCCTCCACATTCCGGATTTAACCCTTATGAATTTCTTCTCTTCCCAAAAATCTCACCTCATGGGTATTCATTATAAGGGTGTAGAAGAGGTTAAGACTGTTGTGAAGACGAGTCTGATGTTTACAACTTCAAAATTATGCCATCATGCTATGTGTGGAAATTGCTATAAAATTTGTTTATTCAGTACTGATTGGTAATAGGTAATGCATTTAAAATACATATAAAGCTTTTTGCTACCATCTTTATGATCACGACAAAGTGGCTCACGCAGTGAAGTTGTTCTTTAGTGTGATAATCTTAATTTTTTGCGGATTGGATTAATATTGATTTTTAAGTCATAGTTCCCATCTGTGACTGCTCCGACAAAATCACACTGGCAGGAACCTGTGATAAAAGTAATAGGTGTGTTTCACATTTGTGGCTGTTTATGACAGTCAGTTTCGTTTCGTTGACCACATGATTGTCAGATAGTGTTCGTAATTGCCAAAATTATATTTTTATTTTCCCGGAATAGTGCCTGCGTTACTTTCAAAACGCTGAACCATCGTACGCAATTGTATTTGTTATGGTTCCGGGATATATTGGGTCGACTTTGCGAAACGCGAAACGCTACACGGAAACGCGGCCAATGTGGATCTCGACAAAGTTCCAAAAGACGATGAAAACAAGCATACAATTACCCAATTATTATGAAGGAGTCATGTGTCACTGAGGGAGATTAAGTTAAACGGTTGTACCTTTACTCTTGCTTGAGTTCCATGAGGAAACTGTTTCCTGTATGAGGATCCGGGGTTCATCCTCTGAGGGAGATTTCGGTACAGGGTTGTAATAGAGTCCCGAACCGTATGGACAGATGGAATCACCCCTTCCTCCCGGCCTCACGCCCGTTTCGCGGACCTCATTTAATTTCCTTCGCGGACTTCACTTGATTTCCTATTTCCTCATTTAGCTTTGATCTTTATAGGACTCCACATAGTTTTTGTTTTCGTCATCATCATATGGAACTTTTGGAATTTTTTCTCCCCCCACATTAGGTGTGCTTCCATGTATCGGTTCCGTGTAGCGGTTTCGCGTTTCGCAAAGTCGACCCAATATCTCCTGGTACCATAACAAATGTAATTGCTTACGATGGTTCCGCGTTTTGACGTAGACCCAATTCCGGAGAAATAAAAATATAATTTTGGAAATTGCGAACAGTATGTGACACATCTCTGAATTATTTGGCAGTCTGACTCCTGTATCGTTTCTTATATTAAATCCGACGTCTCTAAAGTTCCTTTTGATTATATATTATCAGCCGCATCAGTTGTAGCTACTTCAAATCATTACACCTACTATCATCTGTGCTTTAGCTTCCCTAGATTCCCCAACTATTCTTCATTTACTTTCTCTAGCGATGTTCCCCATCCAATGTCTTGGATGCAAAATCGTAGGTAGGGAGAAAAAAGAGCTCATTATACTCTCGACTCTTGTTTATTAAACATACTTTTTTATACAGTACCTGCCAAAAGTTTTGTTCAGTCATGAATAGTAGTGAGAGTCGAAAACAAGTGTTAAAGCCTTTGATATGTCTTCAAATATAAATAAACATCTCGTTGATATTTTCAGTAGTAAATGGTACCAATAACAGCACATTTGAGCAATGCAATTGTAGTGGATAAAATGGTCAATTTTTTCGTTCCTCACCGGTTAAGAGTTTGACTGAAATTTGTCTCCTTTTTTGGCCTGGTGCTGTTCTTTTCTACTTTGCGCCGGTCAAACTGAAGGTCACATCACTACAGAAAGTAAACGAAGTATATTTCCCACTTTATCGTCTTGTATACTTCTTTTATCCTCCTTCATCTATCCCGCTCTTGTATTTCCGCTTTCTATTAGTCCTACAATTTTATTTATTGTACAAGGTTTTTGAATTTCATTTGTATTGGTTAGGACCTGATATAAATTTAGTTGCATAACTAGACACGCTTTAATGCTGTTCCATTCTAATTTAACAAAAAAATGAACGATAATTGAATTGATAATTAAGCTGTTTTGGAAAATTGGTCATGACAAGCAGCAACAAATTTGCCAATGTTCGATAGGTATCGTGAGGTGATATATAAAGGGAAGTAATTTCGAATAACATAACCATCCCTTAATTTACAATAGTGCAAACCGGTTCGTAGATAGGGCAATTTATGGTCACATGAAGCAAGCAATCGATGCTCCCAACGACCGACATCGTTACCGATAAGTCTAAATGGGTAAATTTGCCGAAGCCTCCGGTGATGGCCTCATGATTAAGAATCTCCCCCTATGCAAATAACTCAAACATCGTCCGTTTTATATACGACGATGCTTTTGCCACCCCTTTCACCAATATCGTTCATTACACGAAATATTAGATATGCCCTAATTCTACTAATTACGCAGGATTATGCAAGAATTGTCTAATTAATATTTCATTTTGTAATGTTATATGCAAATGATACACTTTTTTGATGTAGTGATTACGATTGTAGTGTAAGTTCTTAATTTACTTGTTCAATGTTGAAGCATCTTTGTATTGCAAGTTCACTAAAGACTGCCGATTATCCACGTAAGTAGTAGTATCATGATTTTTAAGGGTTTTTTTTATAGTTTCATTTTATAAATGGTATTTTTTATTGTGAGAAACTAAAACTAGAAACTGGAGACTGGTAATTGACTAACTATAAAACTAGAGAGAGAGAGAGAGACTTACTCCAAATTACCACTATAACTATGATCAATGCGGACACGTGTTTCGTCCACTTCTTCATGTGGCCATTATCTCGCGTGTATGTACATGCTCAACTGAAGGAATGACATTGACGTAAGGATTCGGTAGCTAAGTGTTTATTTAAAGTAATCAAAGTGGCACAATGCAGTTTATTTTAGACTTTTTCCTTCTAAATCTTCAGGCCGCTATGGTCACATCTACTTTTGCTAAGTTTTATGATAAATGTAGAAAAATTCTGAACCCATTCTTAATAACTTTTGAAGCTTCTCAAGCTATAAAAAGTTGCTTAAAACAAAATAAAATGCTCGTCTTTCGGTTACTTAATAAGATAATGTGACACTTGCAGTAAAATTGACATTGAATTAAAAGTAACATTAAAATATTTTTGTTCCCCCTAAATGATCAGGAAGGTGCCTATGTATTGGTTGGTTTCACCAATTCAGAATAATTTACTTTATAATAAATTTTAAATTGTGACATAAATCTTTGAATTTATACTATAATTAATATTTCAATAGTAAAACACCTGAATTTTTATCACGCTAACAATATCAAACTGAATAAGGTAATGTCGGGTTCATAGATATTGAAATGTCACTTCCTTGTTTATTCCATTAATAGGCATTAATAAGGATGCGTTATAATAGTGATAAATAATTAAAATGATCGAGGTTGATTAGAGTCAATTTTTATGAAAATTATCATTATCAAAAACGAGAGGTAATAAGCTGAAAATTTGTATGGACCTTTGTCTTGACATTCTAAATGATGTGTCAAAAGTCTCATATTATAATCTCGTGTCCACGTCCTGAGATGTTTAAGGGCAAAGGTCACAAAAATCAGTTTAGGTTTCGCTGACTTGACTTTCAGATATTCATTTGTTATCAAAATTTTAAGGTAGGTACTTCTATGGGTATTTAATTAAAAGGAAGATTCACCCCTAATTACCACAAAAACTTTTTGGGCGAACACGTGTTTCGCCCACTTTAAACGTGAGCATATCAACGCGAAACTACACGTATGAAGTGGGCAGAACACGTGTCCGCTCAAAATTTTTTTGTGGTAATTAGGGGTGAGTCTTCCTTTTAATTAATTATTATTTACCACAGTCTCCTTTTTTATTTTCTATGGGTATACCTTGAAGGGGTAATCAATAGTATATTTTAAAAGTATCAAATATGCCTGAAAGTAGTATCGAAATTATTTATTTAGTATTCTAGAATTAACTTTTTGTGAATTATGGCGACATTTCGCCTAAAGTAATAGACTAATGGAAATTCAAATTAGTAAGAGCAATATCCGCTAGAGCAGCTGCATGAACTGGCCGTTCATCGTTTCTCTCTGGTCACGCGCCACCAGAGATCCACAGTTCACGACGAATTATTAACATTCGAAAAGACGGAAGTCAGTTATTGCCTGTCTCCCGACTCCTCCAACAAAACATGTTCATCTCGAACAGAAGTTTGTAAAGCCGCAGTTCTCAAACCCAGTGTGCCAAATCCAGGCCTAGTCAAACTAACAATTATAAAGGCGACCCACGCGGTTTATCCTGCTGGCCATCTGTTATCACTCTCCCATCTTTGTTGTACTTGCTTGCTTCCTAACAACAACAGTTGTTTAATTTGTTCGAGGGTGGTTTAATTAGATTTAAATAACACATTTTACTTTACGAGCACTTCACGGAAAAGATGGAAAAATTAAATCCTGCAAATGAATTAAATCATATTACTAGTTTTTTATGTATCTATTATTTAAAGTCAGCATTTAGTTCGTAATTTGTAGGTATATATGCATAAAAAATAATACCATTTATTCATTTTTGAATTAGTAATTATCGGCTTTTGATGATGTCACTTTTGGTATTTGACTTAAAAAACATTTTCTCAAAAAAAGTGAAGTTTTTGGGAAAACATTATCCGTTTACTGATCTGATTCCGGATTTTGCTACTTACAAGTATTTCCATCTTTCCTGGATTAGGTTTTATTGACAGTGGTATCTTAACGAAAGGTTCTGAAGGATTTTCTGACTTCTCGCATTTATATTAGCTTTAGAATACTTCTCTGTCAATTTCTACTAAATGAACAATTTAGAAAACAGTTCTGTGAATGAAATCTTAAGTTTAAACATAACGTATCTAAATTAAATATTTAAGACATACCTTTTAATAATAATTCTGGTTTGTAGTAAGTCAGTGTTATCTCATTTGAGCTCAAACAACTAAACACAACAAATATCTGCTTCAACTTGACGCAACAGAAGTTTGACGTTTTTTAGGGAATCTGTTTTCGATTTTTTGGCCGATATTGCTAAAAAATTAAACAGAAGTTGTTTACGTTTCTTGTTGTCTTTTGTTTTAGAATTTTATTTTATCATTTTTGCTTTAATAGTCACTTTTAATGATCATTTTTTGATCGTATTAAGTTTAATATTAATATTCTCCTTGCTTAAAGCAGAAACGCTTAAGCTGCGTCATGGACCTATGTCGTGAGTTCCGGGGCTAGCCTGCCCAGCATCATATATGTATGTATTATTAATCATTTTGACCGTTTTTAGATTATAATTGAATTGATTTGAAACAAAGAAGATTTGTACAAAGTGTTATTATTAGATTTTTGTAACTACATCCTAATTGCAACCCTCAGTTATAGTTTTTACCTTACCAAAAAAGGGTATCATCTGAATTGCATCCCGTTTCTGGAAGAGATTGTTAGTGACATGTTTTGACAATTGTTTTCGATATTTCGAAAGATCCAAACGTTTGTGGTTTTTGGAGATTCCGAACGTTCTGCCCAAATATACGATGGAAACGTCGAATTTTCATTAATGTAGTTTTCGACAAGATAGTCGCTGAATTTGGATAAGTTTTTATTTTTTGGTTTGATTTTGGCCAAATGAATAGGTCGAAAATTTCTTCTTCTTGACCTGACTTATTTTGATATGCACACGATAAGTCGTAATCTTGAATTTTTGTATCACGATTGCCCAGGGGAAATCTACAACCATGAGCAAAACCATTAGCGATAGCTTTATGAATAGAAATTCCAAAATCTGCCGTTATCGTTTCAGAAGCTAAAAGTTTATTTAGAAAGGATTCTTCTTCATCGTAATCATATGGTTTTATATAGATATTGAATTGTCTGTTCAATTTTTATTTTTTCTTACTGAATATTTTTGGAAACGAAAAGCGTAATATTGTTAGCAATTCTAATAAATATACATCGGATGCAATTCGGCTAGTTCTATTTTTAAAATTTATCTGTGACCACAAAAAGGCCTGAAAGACGCTATGCACTGAGGATATTAGTTTTAGTTTACTGGAGTGACTGTAATAAGAGGGTTTGGAGAGATTAGTGGTTTTCTGTAGATATTGCTGCATTTTGTTCGTTTTAACATTATTTATTAACCAAGAAAAAAAAATACAGTGATTAATTTACAGTAATGTATACAAAAATAAAAAGAATACAAGTTTATGGATTTCAGATTTCAACGACTAACGTCGAAAAATTCGGTGAACTAGAAAATAGATGCATTCTTCTGTGTAAAGAGATCGGTAATTTTCTGTCAAAAAATTGAAACACGATTGCTTTACAAAACTATTTAAACCTGGACTCAATTAGACTAAACTTAATTAGAATAGGTATAGTCTTTACTAGAATAGGATGAGTGGAGTGTAGAGTTAGGTAAGTAAATTTTATCTTGACGAAATTTAGAACGAGAATGTTGGTACCTATCGTTTTGAGTAGCGTAATGTACTGTTCCAACGGGAACACACAGCTTAATTTCACGTACACAAGAGGAACAAATCTTAATTATGACTCTCAACAGTGCGCTACATTGTCTGACTCCTGTAATTCACAATTTCCTAATGAGCCCCGTGTTAATATAATTAAAATCCAGCTTGTTGCGAATTAGGAACAACCTAAGATTTAAACTGATGCGTTCCTGGTGCAGCCAGCTTGGCTCCAGATAATGTTACCGGGTTTGATGTTCGCCCGAAGGAGAGCGTCGAGGAGGCGTACTCGACACGGCGGCGCGCACTATAATCCTACTATTTAAAGTTGACTGCTACGTGCTGCGTCGCGATGGGATGGATTTAGAAAACAGGAAGGCGCTTTTCCAAAAGCATTACCTAATATTTTATTAAGGAAGGAAATGTAGCATGGCTAATGTGTGATTAGAACGTAACTTACCTTTAAGAAGTTTTAATAAATAATTATCAACTTCCTTATGTACTTGTTTACTAACGAACGTTGTCCTTTTCTTCTTGTTTTCTGTTCCTCTGTTCCTCTGTGTTCATCCTTTTAAGAGGTATTCATTTCTTTTATAAAATGACGTCTTGCCAGTCCCGTCAATGTAGATTAATTACTTACGTCCCATCTCAGGGGAATAGATCGAAGACATACATAGGAACGACATTTTGTATTTCTGTTTGTGATCAGTACAAAAATTAGTTTTGTTATTGATCTAGTTAGACCATTCGAAGAGATTTATTTCTCATTTTGTTACTTATAAAACTTTTAAAACAACAAATGATTTTAATATCCAAACATCTCTATCTAGTGGGTATTTGTTGCTATTGAAGTATTGTAAGTATTAGACAAGATTAAAGTATTTCAACTTATCTGACCGAATCAACGCAGGCTACATACGTGATAGGCATTAACAAGTTCTTGGTCAGAAATTTATGGATAAAGCGAGACACGGTTTGACTAGTAATTTATCAAGACTGCCTATGACGCTCTGACGAGGTAACTTAAACGTTCAATAGATACAATTTCGGATCTTGAATCTCATCAGCGCGCTGCAAACAGTTTCGGCAGAACCGAACAGACCAACTGTAGTACTCTACCTGCTGCCTACAGAAAGCGTTTTATGAAGAACCACAAACGGCATAGTGAACGCCATCTGTGGTTACGCTGACGAATATCTACTTGCTGAACTGAATCCATGGCGTAGCTCACCATATGAGGCACGTAACTAAAATTGAACAAATAAGTTCATAGCGGTCAGTATTCCACTAAATGTAACACAGATGGTGTTCATCATGCCGTTTGTGGCACTTCATAAAACGCTGCCTCTAGACAGGTTGAGTTGGTCTCTGTCCTGATCGAGCGGCATGACCTAGATATTTATACTATTGCTTAGCATTCCGGAAGATGCCGGTTCGATTCCGAGTCCGCCTGCCTTAGTACAAGTTTTTCTTTGGTGTACCTGGATCACCTAGGCAAATGCTGGGGCAGTAATATTCCACAGATAATCTTTCACTCTCTTCTGTCTTCATTTCGTCCGTTTCGTCTTTCTCACCCGAACCACCACCCACCCATTCCCACGGTTCCTGAAAGGAGGCTCAAGAGGACCTTCCGCCCTACCTTTCGGTGAAGTCCGGAGGTACTGCCCGCCCACCAGCATTAGTTGCTGGTGGGAATAAAACACCCAAAAGTTTTTAAAGTAAAGTTTTCTCTGTCCTGTCGAAATTAGCTGCTACGCGTTGATCGAAGAGACCGAAATCGCGATTCGCGTCTGTCAGTGTCGACAGAATACTGACGACCATGAACTACTTTGTTCGATTTGGTTACGTACCTGCCACGTAAGGTGAGTTATGCCGTGGTTTCAATTCAGTAAATAGATATCCATCAACGTAAAAGGACTTTGTTGAACATATTGAATTCCACTAAATGTAGCATTGTATCATAGATGGCGTTCACCATACCGTTTGTGATATGGTACTATATGTTAACTTTAGTGTATAAAAAATTTCTTAAGCAAAATACCTACTTCATCCAGAGTTGATTAGAAAAGAATTGCATTGTAGTTCTAGTATTATAATCAAATGGCCTAGTATATGTACTACATTGTGGCAAAGAAATTGTGTTAAATATATGAGTTGGGTACATTGTAGTGAAATGTATATCGTTTGAAATTGGATTCACAAACGTCGTCTGTGCTAAGAAATTAAAGGAAATCAGAGACAAAATAAATAAGAAGAGGAAACGTAAGCTTCTACATCGGACGGGCGGGGCGTGTGCTTCGAAGATGACAAGACGCGATATCCGCCACTTGAGCAAGCGTTTGGTCTGAAAAGTAAGGTTGCTTCGAACGAATGTTCTGTTAGATAAACTCTCTCGAATTGAAATACCTACGTGGATGGTTTTGAATTCAGGATTTCTTTTCCTTTATTGCATTCGGATGCATTGTATTTTGCGCCGCATTATTTTCTGCAAAAATGTATTTACTAGATCTCAAGTGGATTTTTTGTCGTATTAATCTGCAAATATAACAAAGCTAGTAGGTGTTCACATTGATTTAATTATTGTTGAGGAACTGATTCTTTTGGTTTTGTAATCTTAAAATAACTCTATTTTATATCGTAGTTGATGCAGAAGCAAATGGAATGTTCTGATTGCTGAGAATATTGTTTTTTATGAATGAATACAGTTGTAACGAAAATTTTTTTCTTTTTCCAGATTCCTCAAAACATTCCACGTCGCATTTCCTACCGTATTTGTAGAGGTAAGTTACTTGGTGTAACTATTAATGTTAATTCGCATTTTTGTTACTTCTACTTGGTCTTAACGCTCTTTCATTTAATTTCTGAAAGACTTATCTCGACATTTTAAAAAATTCAACCTCCAAAGGGGGGGGGGGTAGAAAGGTGTTGCAATTTTTGTTTTGGACATACAATATTTGTGGTTGAATTTTACTTGAAACTTGGTATATATGCTGTTTGATATTATTTATCAAATGAAAAGAGGTTGCAACGTTTCCATGGAGTGTATTTTATTTGTACTCGGATTTACTGCAAGGTTGCTCATTGTTGAAATTAAGCGGATACGTGTTTTGAAAGTTTTTAAAAATAAACCCTTAAGGATGAAATGTTGTTGCTACGTTTGTATTTGAAATCTAAGATGACGACACATCATACAATTAAAACGTTCTAAGGGTGAATTGGGAGTTAAAAGATTTTATGGAGAAACAATATTAATTTCTGCGAGCAAGTTTTTTCACATTGTTTCTTGATTTTTGCTTTTGCAGGGGTAACATTAGTATTTTTGTCTGAAAAAATTATACTTTTCTTGATCATTAAAGTGAAAGACCGCAATTACAATTTAATCAAGTCAAAAGGACAGTCTCGCGTATGGACTTTTTTTTACCAATTGGACATTGATTCTTGTAAAGTCAAGTGTAAGTAGTGCCAAATGATAATTCTCGTGGTGGACAGAGAAAAACAGCAAATACTACAATTATAAACAACAATATCAAATACGGACATCCAACCTTAATACCTCAATTAGGTTCTATGATCAAATGCTCGACCACAGACTATTCCTTTCAGTCACAAATCCAAGTCTGTTAATAACACAAATTCTTACTCCTTTATTTAAATAAGAATGTATTTGTCAATGTTTATTGATGAAGATAAGACGATATGTGTAAGACTGATTCTAAAATTATAATGTTAATTAACAATCAAAGTTTTTAGTTTGTGTAATTCCTCATATGTACAGTGTATTGAGAAATACATACAAAGTAAGAAGCCGGATAGTCGGCGAGGTATGCCGAATAGTCGCCGATTACAAAAGTGACCGAATAGTTAACAGAATTTGTTTAAGTTCCATGTATGTTTGAATTTAAATCAAAATCTCTCTTTATTGTCTTATAAGTAAGCGTTTTACGTATTAAATACAAAGAAATATTGGATATGTACGCTTTCGCTAAAAAAGTCGTCCTTCTCCTAATATTCGCTTTGAACGGTCAAAGCAAACATAATCGCATGATGATATACTAAGAAAAGGGCCTTCTCGTGTTGTACGTGTCAATTGCAGTAAAGTCGGTTTTGGTTGTCGTAAAGCAAAATGACATTTCCGACTGGTTGTCGATAATACTCATTATTTGCCACATAATACAATACAAACGCTGTCACGGGCATCTTTTTCATTGACGTATGTGCCCTTGACGAGACTTAGTCCAGATGCGGATCAAATGTCGAGAGCGCCCTAGGATAGCACCTCGTAGACGCTCCTCTGGCGATCATATATTTTGCAAAATAATTTTTGGAAGCTGGTACTTTCTTATTGTTTTTGTTTTTAGTTTAAAAACGCGCGCCCCTTCTTAACCTTGCGTCCTAGGCATGTGCTTAGCTTGCCTTATGGATAATCCGCCACTGACTTAGCCTCTGAACTTTTCTTGATATTTCTTTATATTTTCGCAAGCTCTTTCATCATTATCGTAAGGTCATCAGTCATAAGACTTGTTGGACACGGACCTCCACCCTTTTCTATCTAGCTAATCTTGGTACTTCCCTAAAACTAGAAGATCCCACATCCTTAATTATTTATGAATGGTAATCTAATCTAGCTGTACCCCTCTTAACTCCTGCATGTCCTTTGTGGTAAGAAATTGTGTTGACGTAGGCAAATTTCTAGGGTATGTGGAGGACGATCATCAATGTACAATGTAAATGAAATTTCGGCTGAACTAACTTCTACGGCCCGAAATTGTGACAAAAGTAGATAATAGATTGTTTTTCGAGTTTCACTCATAGCGATCAGAATGTTATCGAAAAACTAAGTACCTAGGTACAAAAGAAACAAAACGCGTACCTGTTGTATAAAATGTGATAGATTATACTTCTATACTTGGCAGGTTCTCCGCATGCTGGACGATCCTAGAGCCTTTTTTTACCTATTTCCCAATTAGTAATTGTTAAAGAAACATACTCGGCTATCCACTGTTTTCTATCGCTTTCATATAATTAATTTGCCCTACATCCTGGTTTTATTTCAAAGTATCTGTAATGAAATGGGAAATTTGTTACATCCATGGCAAAGTAGTCCATAACGCACTGTTACCATGTTCTATAAACTGGCACCAATCTACATTCCATACAAAAAAATGGCATCCGACCTCTTATTGGTTTTGAATTCAAATCTAAACCATAAAACTGCCCTGGGTGCGAAATGTGTTATTCGTTAGATCTGACTTCAAGTAGGACCCAGATAAGATCATTTTGATGGTTCTCAGATCAGAAACATAAGGTTTTAGAACATTTGGACTCAGTCAATCAACTAGACTTTCACTGGAGGGAGCTACTTTGAATATGGCATATCGTTACAGATTTTAAATAGGACGAATTAGTCTAGGTAGGGTATTCCATTAAAATATTGAAATGGGGTATTCACACTAAGTCTTAATAGTCTATATCATAAAATAGAACAGATAGGGTATCCACATTAGGGTCGTATTAGACTCATACTATTAAAGGCCTCAAGTAGGATGCCGCTAATGAGTTGAACTGAGTACCCACATCAGAGTCACAACAGTCTTAATAGGGCATGCCGTGAAAGGGTTCAGGTGGGGTATCATTAGGGTCAAATCAGTCTAAATAGGATATGATGTAAAAGGGTGTTGCTGGGTGTTACTGCTCAGCCCCGGATAACCGTATCTGATTATGGCGTTGATAGTATGCCATAATAGGAGATGCTCTAGTATATTCAGATCCGGTCCAGATACTGATTGGGTCTACCCTAACAAATTTCTAGTCGAGTTATTGACTTCCGTAGCAACCTTTGTTCTCCTACAATTTCCAATACCTCCTTTTTTCTAACCTTTTCTATCCATTGTATTTTTACCATCCTCCACACATCTCAATCGCTTTTAATTTTTTTTGTCATGTTACCGCGGAAAGCTCGTTTTGCGTGCTGTGAAATAGAGATGATATGACCTTTTTTCAGTCATTTTTCAATTGGGGGGCAATGACAGTAGTCAATGGGAGCATGCGCTGAAGTTTATGGGCATGAATCAGTTATTCGACGGCGATTTAGACACATACTAAAAATCATATTATTACATTCCTTTTCAATTCAATCTAAATCATTTCATGGCCCCATATACATCTTTACATTTCATCCATGAAAATAATTCATTACAGAACAACAATGTTTCACAATTCACATGCAGTCTGAGAAAACCTTGTTTCTTCCCTCGACACGTAATGTACTATTCTTTTTCTTCTGTATAAACTGTTTAAAATGTCTCAAAAATAATTTATTAAAATGCTTCTCGAGTTAGTAGCATTATGGTTATGTAAATTAATTATCTTTTGGGGTCAGATATAATCCCAATTGTGTTTTTTGTTGTTAATGGAAAAATGTTTAGCTGCTGAAGGATTTGGCCGTATTTTATATAATTATAATTATTTCCCGAATGCTTTCAAAAACTGATATTTGCCATTTTAGTTTACATTGTTCAAACACGTTTTTTTTATTCAGGATGCAAAAGTTAGAAGCGTTCGAAATGTGGTGTTGCAGGCGAATGATGACGATAGCGTGGATAGAGAGGGTCAGAAATGAAGATGTATTGGAAAGAATAGGAGAACAGAGGACTTTACGGAAGTCAAAGAAATAGGCGAAATAGGTTAGTAGGACACCTTCTCAGGCATGATGGTTTAGTCAGCGAGAAGTATTGGAGGCAGAAACGGGAGTTAAGGGGGAGGGTAGAGGTAGACCTAGATTAGTTTGTTGTTCGCAAATAGTTAAGGATGTGAATTGTTCTAGTTTTAGGGAAATGCGAAGATTAGTTCAAGATAGGAAAGAGTGGAGGTGCGTGAGCAACCAGTCTTAGGACTGACGACCTTATGATGATGAAGATGCAAATTAGTAGTGAAATAGATCTGTGTCTACCGTAAAAATATAATTTACGTTTTGGGGTTTGTGATAATCCCTCGAGATTATTTTATTTTCTTGGGGGCACGTAATGAAACCTAGCGAATGTAGATTAGGATCTAAAGCAGTTGCAATTTTCTGTCGAATAATTAAATTTATTTTAGTTCCGTCGTTTCCAAACGGCTGTAATAGGACGGAAAGTCTTTTGAAAACTAGGTTATGCCGCAATTTATTTCGAATACACTTACCTATATAGTCGGCTCGACGGTGGTGCGGCAGCGGCCGCCGAGGCCGGTTAAAAGTTGAATTGCTCAACTGTGCGTTATTTCTGGAATAACTCAAGGTTCATTTCAACATCCGAAATGTTTTGACAAAGTGCACCAGCCGTGGGGTTAGTAAAACGGAAATGCGAACGTATGCCTTCAGTTCCGCTCGTTAAATGAGAAAAAACAAGTCGCGAATTCGTCTGCGAACGGTACAAAATTGTTTCTTGTTGTTGTTATAGAAAACAGTCGGAACTCGGAACAGTCTTTTGCCGCGTTTTAACCTTCATTCAAAAGAACGGCTCTTGGTTGAGACAAAACAACAAAATGTTGACGAACATCTTATACGTTTCACTGCTCTTATTATCTTTCTAGCTAAACTACTTCAATTCGACAATGGCATCGTTAATTTCAAAAATATTGTTGAAAATACTTCCTCAAAGAAATGCAGTACAATTTCAGTAATTCATCAGTTTCTCCCGTTTAAGAATACTGAGACCCCTGTAGAATTTATAAGGAGCATGCCCCATGTAGTGTGCGGACCTCATGTTTCTTATGATATAGGGATTTCCCCGTAGATTCCTCATGAAAATCCCACCAAAAAAAGTGGTGATACTAAAACAAGGATTGCCTAATGTGGTTTTCATATGGGTCTTAAAGAACAAGCCTATCACATGTATAAACTTACAATTAAATCTAATTTGTGGAGGCTCGATGTGGCAAATCCGTTTGAACATACTCTCGGTAAAATGAAAAAACTTACGATAATAATCCCCTTGCCCAATTATGTCGTCGTTTCTATGAAATCTTTTACATTGCAACGGGTCAACAAGTGTACTTCCTGATATTGTTATTATAAGACAACTGAAACCAGACGCATCAGGTCGCACAACAGTAAAACGATTGCAATTTAAAGTATTATTGTCTACAAGACAGCCCAATAACACAATCTTACTTAAGAGCAAACATATTTTACAAATAAGTGATATTTTTTTCATAAATAATAAAGTTCGTTTTTCCAAAAATGTTGATTTTGATAGCGGGGGCACATGCGGCATTCTTGATGATGCGCAAATGCGGTAAGGCGTTATGTGCCCCTTCCTTGGTCTAGGGGAAAACCTCATGGGGCCCACAAGAGGTAGTGTGGCTACCCACTTAGCGACCCTATCGCACCCCTCTCAAAATCCTATTCGGGAATGGATTCAAAAATCCCTACCTTAGTTAGCATTTAGTAATTGATTAAAGTTCATGATTCAGTTTATTTGAATAAATAACACTACTTATCAATATTCACAAAATATCCATTTGAAACGATGATTGTTTCGCTACACTGTATCTTTTTCAAATTTCGTTGAGTATCACACAGAATATTACACAAATATTGTAGCAGATACAAAAAAAGTTGAACCTAACCTATCTGATTGTTTACCTGTAGGTCAGTATAATAGTTTCTAATTTTATTTATTCATAAAGATTCAAAAACATTTCATTTCAGACTCTTTTTTAAATTGTGTAGAGTAATTTAGGATAAAACTCGTGGTTAGTTTTTGTAACAAATAATTAATTAGAATAATTATAATTAATTTTTATTTTTACGTACACTTTACCGGTCTTAACGGCAACATATATAATTGATTTTTGTTTTGTGCACTTAATTCTACCGAAAAAAGTATGGTTGATGTATATGATTTTGACCATTTAATATAAACGTCTGCTTTAAAGCAAAAGTTTATGTCGCACAAATGTATTAGATTATTACGGAAATGTATCAAATCTAGAAATTGTATACAGTTCCGAGGCTATTTAGCAAATGTATAAAATACTGTTTTAAAGATTTTCTAATACACAGATATCCTGGAAAAGAGTAAAATTCCGATATTATACTAGGAAATGTGTAATACTGATGCTTTCTGTAATGCTTTCGCTCCACTATCCCCTCGTAACCATTGACCTAATACATTTTCGATTGCTATTTAGGAAATGAAGAGATTTCCTAGGAAATATGTCTCATATAATTTATTTCACACATTTCCGGGCGATTTTAGAAATTATACACATTTCTTAGGAATTGTATACAGTGACGGATTACACACATTTCCCTTAACATATCATTGGTTTTAGATTATCAGCTTAAATAAGGTTTAATGTATAATATTCAAACAAATAATGTGAAAATTGAACTGAATTTCAAGCGTTTTCTGAACTTCTCAGTTTTTGTTGATAAACAATGGCCGCATTCGGATCAAGTCGGAAAGTTAGTTTCAAGGAAGTTCCACCGAGTGTTTTGTGTTTAAATAACGGGACAGCCGCCCCCGCGTTATTACCGGTCCTAAATCGTCTGGAAGCAGTGGGAATATTGTCCAAGTTGCATGCTTCCACCACGATAAATAAAACACTACATTTACTAGACGGCACCATAAATTTCATAAATGCTCGGCCCCCGGTCGCAAAAAATCCAACTTGCTCCGTCGAGCACAAGTTCGAATTACACAAGTTTACGCTGACCGCCTTACTTACTTGATTCTTGGCTGCTCCCTTTTACTTGTATTATACTAGTATGCATAGTAAACTCGTCCGACCCTGTTCCCAAGATTGAGGTAGTTTGCATTCGGATTTGGACCCCCGACGAGAGTTGTGGTGCCTTCCACCGCACAATCGGAATCATGAGAGACGCGGGTTCAGAAATTATCTGGTTCATGAGCATATACAAGATTGGTATGATGGAAAATAATAAGGACGCAAAGGCATTATGTATCTTGGTACTGTTTATAAGTATAAGTAATGTTGGGTTTTCCACAAATTATAAAAAATGAAATGGATTTTTGTGGAACTAAACTAATGTGAATAAAACGTGTCTCAGAGTGCTAAATTTATGTTGAATTCGGGAATTTAATGTATTATTTATTTTTACACAATCTGTTAATTATAATTCATGCGTGAAGCATTCAAAAATATATAAGCTTATAAGTTCACGAAACAGAGATATTAATGAGGTGCAAGCCCCTTTAACATGCCTATTATCCTAATTAATAAGTCGATCGGAAATAAATCGTTACATATCTACTATTGAGTAAAAGTGAGTTTTCCGTCTTCATAAACATTTTCATGGAAGAAAGAAGACACCTATAAATGATAAAAGAGATTTACAGGGGAGCTTTGGCATTTTCGAGATTCCTAAGAAGTCTTACATTAAGCTTTGCAATCGACTGGAAAGATCGTGACGATTATTCCATTCGGATAGGATAATGCCTGAACTAAATTCCTAGATATATATCAATAATCGGAACTCTTATACTTATGTTAAGGCTTGTAGGTTCCGATGGTCAGGATATTATCTTACGTCACTTGATAACGCTATTCTAGTTTCAGTAGTCTTTGAATACGTACAGAATGAAGACTTTGCTTGTGGAAGAGGTGTTCAATGCACTATGAATTATAGTATAAACACCCGCTCTGATTGAATGATTGTTGAAATAAAAGCATGCTTTATTTTTGACACGCACATGAAATGTCTACGAAAATATTTTTGAAGTGAAACTTCTATGGGCACGATGAGAGTAAAATCTCAAGGCCATGAAACGACACGTTTTGTAACGATTCGTCTAGCGAAGCGATAAGCCATGAGAATAGAAAGGCGCGCATGCGTATATCGGTATTACAGTCAGCTGTTAGTAACCGGCATCTCATACATTATAGTGTGGCGATATCCACCACATGTTTGAAAATTGTTTCATTTTGTGTATATATTGTAAATACCTTTCTAAAAATATTTCTTTTCTATTTTCGATTAGGGTCTATAAAAATTCCTTCCTTTTGTAAATAATCTATTGTATCTTTCTTATCTATTTAAATAACTCTATTACTGTACTTTCCTATAATCCCTGTAACATTTCATCTTTCGTGTACTAACCGCATGACGTCTGTACCTTTCATTCCTTCCTAATTACATTTTTACAATCGGTTTCTTCGGTGGTTGACCGGCCATCAATTTCTTGGTATTTCTAATCTTAAAGTTTCCATATTTTAATGCTTCCCTACTCGTATCTACTACCCTCTCTATTCCTTCCTTGTAGAACAGTTTTTCATTTTTCATAAAATACCAAATCAGTTCGTCTTACGCCTTCAGCAGAACAAGTCTCTTCTCTTCTCCTTTCGTTACGCCAGTTGTTGTTAAGTTGTAAATATATGTTGTTGTT
>NW_020439044.1:1514026-1543599 GCF_000699045.2 Agrilus planipennis | reverse complement strand
ATTACAGTAAATGTTTATTTAACAACAATTAATATTTATTTAAGAGTGAGCATTAATTCTAATTCCTTGTAGTTATTGATAGTTTACGGTTTTTTAAGCACTTAGAAAAATAAACAGAAGCGAAAATAATTTGACCATTCTTTTGTTATTCAATTACATAAAAAAGTATTAAAGTAATACTCCTCAGGTGGTCTAAAGATAAAATATGTTGGAAAATATAAATCCTGAAAATTCTCGTACTCTCTCTTTCACCAATCATTACTTATTCGTTATAAAGGTATAGAGATCGCCAAAGAAGTTTCACTTCTTTCACGTCTACTGAGTTGCACCTTAATGAAATGTATAATTTTTATCTCTTGTGCAGCAGTACAAAAAAACTGTCGCAAATATGCGTGGATGTGGTTAAAAGTGGGAGAAACTTGATTGCCCAAAAAAATTTAGCATTCAATTAGTACATTAAATTAGATAAAGTGGTCATTTACAAGAAATAACCACAACAAAATTTGTTTTTATTGCCCTTTTTTGCTGAATTGATACAGTTTGGCAATTTCTTTAAAAGACCGACCAAACCGAAGCTCCTGTTACCGGAAGAATCGCAGTATCAGGGTAAAAATGAGGCTTTTAAGACATACTATCAATTATTGTAACTTTATTGGTATTTAACAAGTTCTGTTTTTACTAAGGATTACAACTTGTTTGGTTTATTATACGAAACTAGTTCACTTTCAACTTTATTTGTCAGGAACATAAATTTTATTACCTGAACAAAGACACGGTCTTTATCACTCTCCTTCAGGTCCGGTTAACTAATTTATCAGTGTAATAAATAAAAGCCCATTTAATCGGCAGAGCTTGTAGTCGTCGCTTTCATCTTTAATATAATATTTATTTCTACTAAAAATCCATCGCATTGAATTAATTCTCAGGGTACGTGATGTAGAACAGTTCTATTCAAGAAAAACTCTAAGAAAACGTAATGGCTAAGTGGCCGTAGGAGTAGTGACGGCAATGCACAAGTGGTCTGGGAATTCGGAATTCGGGTAATGTCGCGGACAGCGGACGACAGCGTAATTGGAGTTTATATTATTAACGCCCTGTTTTCTGCGGTGGATGGCAAAAGTGTTAATGGAACATTCTCAAAAAAAAAAAATTCGCTTATATTCGTTCCTTGTCGTACGACATCGTCATCGCCTTCGAATTTGTTGGCCCACGGCAGCTTGCTTCCTTCCTTTCTCCTTGTTCTCCGTCCGCACTTTGCGATGTGATGCGACTGAGTTGCTCGTTCAGCGCTTCTGAAGTATCTCTTCCTAAACACACAAGGCACGAAGCAGCTCGTTCGCCGAGTCAAGTCCGGCTATAAAGACTCTATTTTGAAGAAGGTGGCGGCAAATTTCTAATGAAAGCTCTTTATGTATTTTCTACCGAATACTGTTCATTTTTGCTTTGAACTCCTCGGTAAGGTAATTGACATTAATGATGCTCAAGAATGAGTTAATGATAGGCACGAAAAATGTCTTGATTATAACAGAATGATTGTCTTCCTAGATGAATGTAGTATACATATTTTTTCGTAGCCAATTCGGTTTCAGGAGAGGTATGAGTACTGATGATGCAATGCTTGTAATTCTAAACAAGGTAAAGAAAACGAAATGTGTGCTGGGACACATAGTACAAAAACGAATCGCTAAAAAATTGTTAGTTCAAGTGTTACAGGCAGATTGTTAATGTACTTGTCCAATTTGAAAACCTGCCCGTAAAACTTCAAGTAAAAATTTTGTTGCGATTCGTTTTTCCACTTGTCCGTTGCCACCCGTTTTTCCACTGGCCCATTGCCTTTCTTTTTTACACTTGTCCGTTAAACTTTCATTTCTACTATGTGTCCCAGCACACATTTCGTTTTTACAGGTTTGCTGCAAATTATGATTTGGTTATTACACGTACCGCAAATAGAAGCAATGTTGCCCGTGGAGAGCAGAGGTAAGACAACAGCTGAGCACAGCACACACCGCCGGGACTCTAGCAGACTCCCCACTCTCCGCGCGGCTGCGCATTATATTCTCCCTCGCCGCTGCCGCCTCTCACCACGCGATATACCGTCTATCCCTTCCACGCGGTCTTAACCGTGATAGAAAAGTCGTAACACCCCACCTCTATATAAAAGATTCACTTCAATAATATTCGAGATTTCGCAAAGCACTATTCTGGGCCCATTGCATTTATGAGTCTTACGTTGATAATACTGTTACAATGGCCTCTGGTGAAAACTGGACTGAGACCAGCAATAAAATAGTTTCTGTTGTGGAACTGTTCATATTGCTTAAGTAAGAATAGACTAACATTTAAAGTTGGAAAATCGGTATATAATAATATTCACCAATTATACTGAGATAAAATACCCCCAAATGTAGATATTAAGATTGGTCATCATCATCATAAGGTCATCAGTCCTAAGACTGGTTGGACACGTACCTCCACTCTTTCCTATCCTGAGCTAAACTTCGCATTTACCTAAAACTAGAACAGCCCACATCCTTAACTATTTTACCCCTCCTAACTCCTGTTTCTGCCTCTAATATGTCTCTGACTAGACCTTCATGCCTGAGAAGGTGTCCTACTAACCTATCTCGCCTATTTTTTATTGACTTCATTAGAGTCCTCTGTTCTCCTATTCTTTCCAATACCTCTTCATTTCTAACCTTATCTACCCACGATATCCTCATCATCATCATCCGCCTATAACACCACATTTCGAACGCTTCTAACCTTTTCATTAAGATTGGTGACAATTAATTAAAGACAGTAAGTAGAATAGATCCGTCAGACATCTTGACGTCACTTTAGATCCACACCTACATGAAAAATGTACCTACGATTAGTTAAAAGTCTCAAATACCATATTTTTGTATCTGCAAGACTCAATGATCATTTACAGGTGTTTATCGTGGGTTATTTCATGCCAGAGAAACATAGAATATTTAAGAACTAAACTTGTAAAATGTATTAGATTTAAATTACCTGAAAATTTCAAGTAAAATTAATGGTAGCACATTTTCTTTGGCCACGACTATCACTGGGCGGCCCAGGCGGGGGTCTTCACAGCTCTCTCTTCCTTTTTGAAATAGCCGAGCCCATTCTTTTACTATCGTATATGAAGGTTCACAATCCCAAAGAAACGATGACGTATCTTCAAAAATTTCTTTCAGGGTATTTCCTTTTTTAACAAGGAACATTCAGCGCGATGCTCCAAATTTTCAAATTTCGAATTATCTAGTGTTGTTATTTGTTCCGGGGATACAGTGCTAATGAAGGTAATACAAAAAATGCTGTGCTATTTATACTAACATTGACTGACACTACTTGTGTTATCAGTAACGAGACGATGAGTCATCGTCAAGTATCTTAGGTTATGTTATAATTTCATAATTTAAAGAAACTTAGAGAGGGATGAGCAACTAATCACAATGTATTTTAAATAGAATATCATTTCAATGTCTTCGCTTTCGTAATAAGTTTATCGATAATATCGATATCAGACTGAAGCTGAAGACTAAAAATGTGTTAAATAAATAAACCAAAAAGAGGCTCCCGTGTTCACTACGTCGTTTCTTATTACTTTAAACAAATCTAAAGGAATGTTTTTTTACACCGTGTGGGTTTTCATTTTATTCACCTCCCATTTTTTCGTTTTCAATTAAGTGTAATCCAGCAGGACCTTAAATTCCTCTGAAACCAAAAAAAAAAAAACGGTCGAATTCAATAATTGTATCATTCAGCCGATGTTTCCTTTATAAATACTCACCGAATTCCCTTTTCGAGTTGACGTGGCATTAAAAAACAATTTCAGAAATGTTTTCTGTTTGACTTCGATTCTCGGTCGGGTTCAATTACGATAGAACCGGCAGTCAGTCGATCGGGTTGCGAGTCATCTATGTGTGTTGTGACCTACATTTAAAGAGGTTACGAACGTTAACTTAGCAGCTTCCCCTCGGTCCTACCGGATATTAATTTTTTGGCAGACTTGTGGTCTTTCGGGCTCGAATTTAATAAATCATCGGCATAAATTTTGCCCTCCCATAATAACCATAATAACCAACGTGACTTTTATCAAGAAGGGGGAAATGAGGGCGTATTTTTTTTTTCAGCAAAATATGATGGGTTCTTAGTTAACGCTTAAGGACAGCAATAACTGCTGTGATTAATTGCTAGTATCAGTTTTATTTAATTTAATTTAAATAATTGCCCTTTTTAAGAGATAAATAGAAATATTGTAATTCCCATCCCCAAATGTGAAATTTAAAATTATTACTTTTNGCATAATAATGTTGCTAAACAGATACACTCGCTGTTAGCCAAAAAGTTTAAACTCATAGATCAGATAGAGCCCTACTACAAATACAAACCACAAAATGTGTTAGAAAACCACTTAGCCAAGTTATATTGGGATAGAGACGTAATTACAGATAAAACAGTTAATCATAACAGACCTGATATCACACTGACCATCAAAGACACTAAAACGACCTATCTAATAGATGTTGCAGTACCAAACACTGAAAATCTTAAACAAAAACATATTGAGAAAATTCAAAAATATATTCCATTAGCAGATGAAATAAAAGACATGTGGAATCAGAACACAGTTCGAATTATTCCAATGATAATATCATCAATAGGCGTTATACCTAAAACATTACACGCTAGTCTAGCCGAGTTGAAACTGCATAAGTTTACGTACATAAGTCTACAGAAATCCGTAATCCTTGATACATGCGGAATAGTACGCAAATTTCTTAACAGTACTGACATATCCCCCTTTTCAGAAAACACAACAGGTTCAATAAGAAGCGGAGTTTTTAATACTCACTGATCATATTTCAGGGCAGTTACTATTTATATATGCAGAATGATCCAAGTCTAGAGACGGATGAACAACTTTTGAATGACTATTGTTAGGAAAACGAAATTTTGGGACTGTTTCTTGACTAATGAAACTTTTACAAGAGTTGAAATATTGATCTTCCCCAATGGAGCGGCTCCATCCCCAACCAACTTTTGTTTTCTAAATTATAACCTCTCACTTTTGATACATCGTTGGAAAGGGTAAAAAAATAGGAAAAAGTTTGGTAGGTACAAACCGCAGGTTACCTATCACGGTTTCAAAATGGCGGCATAAAAATGGCAGAAAATGGGTATTTTATTTTCTTATCAACGGATTACTAAGAATTGAGTTAGAGAGGAGGCAAAATAAAACGCTATCGAAATAAATCTGGCAGAAATATCACAAAGTTATAACAATTATCAAAAAAATTGAATTATCTTCTATTAATGCACTGGTAGTACTCTTCCTGAATTAGTTACTATTTATATATGCAGAATGATCCAAGTCTAGAGACGGCTGAACAACTTTTGAATGACTATTGTTAAGAAAACGAAATTTTGGGACTGTTTCTTGACTAAAAAAACTTTTACAAGAGTTGAAATATTGATCTTCCCCAATGGAGCGGCTCCATCCCCAACAACTTTTGTTTTCTAAATGATAACCTCCTACTTCTGATACATCGTTGGAAAGTGTATAAAAATAGGAAAAAGTTTGGTAGGTACAAACCGCAGGTTTACCTATCATGGTTTCAAAATGGCTGCATAAAATTGGCAGAAAATGGGTATTTTATTTTCTTATCAACGGACTACTAAGAATTGAGTTAGAGAGGAGGCAAAATAAAACGCTATCGAAATAAATCTGGCAGAAATATCACAAGCAAATCAATATAATGAGTATCAGTTTATTTTTGTTTTAAATAAGACCAAAGTTAACTATGGTTAGCATGCTAAAGTTATTGTTTTGACCAGGCGGTCAAATTCATAGGTGGTAGTATTTTATATTGAATGGGATAATAAACTTTTTAAAATTAGTGTTTTATTATCACATATGCTTTGAGTTGAAATTATGTGTGGATTTCAAATGAAGATATAGGATTGGTCGCGTTATCTGCCCTTATACTTGAGCCCTTTGAAAGGGAAGCTCTAGTCTAGATCTTTCGGTCAGGGCCGGCGAGCACCTAATATTCTCCGAACCCCGCGAGTGTAATAATTTCTTCACTATGTAAAACGCACCTTTGATGTAAACCGGCGGCGAAATTACAAAACATAGAGACGAAAGTTGTGGGGGAGATACGGGCGAAGCGACGTAATTGGGGGCGAGAGGGGCGGACGGTAGAAGTTCGAGGGCGCGGTGGAAGGACGGAAGATCGGTTTCATGTGAATAATGGTATGAAAGATGGAATTTGGCGAACGGCCAAAACGCCACTGGCTGCCCGTGGTCCTCCACAGCACCTATAACGTCCCTTCGGGACTGGAATTTCTGGACATTATTAAAAACTTGCCGCCAAGCTAAATTATTTAAAAAAAAAAAAAGATTTATATAGCGAGCACCGGAACGCGAAAAACAAATGAGCGGTTAATTTAGCCACTTTTTGGGCTATTCTTAAAAGGTCAAATGCAATGTATACAATTCTTTATTTGCGTGTTTACTGCATTGTTTAGCTTTTGCTGTGTAATTTTGGTTAAAATAATTAAAAAGCCAGCTATTTTGTCTTTTCCGTGCTGAGTATATGATGATGCAAATTCCTTTGGAAAAATGCCCCATACATACTTACTTGTTTGTATATGCTTTTACTAAATAATATAATGTAATTAGCTCATTAGATATCAAACTGGCATCATGCGAAAGGTAGTGTACCATAAATGTGTAAGAAATAAACGTATAATAATAATAATAATAATACACTCGCTGTTAGCCAAAAAGTTTTAACTCATAGATCAGATAGAGCCGTAAGTACTATAAATACAAACCACAAAATGTATTAGAAAATTACTTAGCCAAGTTTTATTGGGATAGAAACGTAATTACAGATAAAACAGTTAATCATAACAGACCTGATATCACACTGACAATCAAAGAAACTAAAACGACCTACCTAATAGATGTTGCTGTACCAAACACTGAAAATCTTAAAGAAAAACATTGAGAAAATTCAAAAATATATTCCTTTAGCAGATGAAATAAAGGACATGTGAAATCAGAACACAGTTCGAATTATTCCAATGATAATATCATCAATAGGCGTTATACCTAAAACATTACACGCTAGTCTAGCCGAGTTGAAACTGCATAAGTTTACGTACATAAGTCTACAGAAATCCGTAATCCTTGATACATGCGGAATAGTACGCAAATTTCTTAACAGTACTGACATATCCCCCTTTTCAGAAAACACAACAGGTTCAATAAGAAGCGGAGTTTTTAATACTCACTGATCATATTTCAGGGCAAGAAGATACGTTAGCTCCCTAAATTTTAAGAACAGGAAATTGGTTTCTATATCCCAAAAGATGTGAGTGAGGTTCTTTGGCATTAGCCCGTCTTCACTTGCTCAATGTTACCAGTGCAAACTGAGAAGACCAGGAAAAGAATAATAATAATAATAAACGTATGTTATCGTTAAGGTAAAGTAATTGTGCATCACTCGGGAAGCATTTAGGCATTGCAGCATTCAGTTCAGTCAGTCACAGCATTGATTAGTCAGTTTCAATTTATGGAGTATGGAGTGAGCATACACACAAACGATCGCTTTGTCAATTGCTATTGATAGGTATTTCACTTCATTTTTTAGGATCATTAGGCTACGTGAGTGAGCCCAAGATTTTCCAGTTCAACTATTTCTCATATATAGGTTCTCATGTTATAAATATTCCGATCTACATTTCTGCACTGGTTCAACATTCTGGTAGCGATTTAGGTACCCTCTCTGTTATTGGTCTAATTTATGCAAATTGACTAAGCACGTACCAGTAGGTAGGTATAGAAACATGTAAGTTACCGGAAATGTATGAAATCCGTCATTGTATACAATCCCTAGGAAATGTATATAATTCCTTAAATCACCCGGAAATGTGTGAAATAGGTTATAATAAACATTTCCTAGGAAAAATCTATACATTTCCTAAACAGCAATCGGAAATATATTACAGGTAATACTAAATAGGCAATAACACGGCAAAATATATATCATAATGAAGCATACTTTTGGAAGACGTTCAAACATATCATCTGGCGGGCAGGAGCATTAAAAAAACTCCAGTCTATCATAATCTACCTAATAACCATATAATAACGTTACTAATGCATATACATCTCCAAACATCAAGCGATCGCACGAGAACCGCGCAAACACAGATAACTCTGATTCTCAGTTTACTAACGTGTTTTATTCATTTTATTCACAGAAAGGATTAATTTTATACATTTCTTAGTACAATATCGGAATTTCATACAATTCCTAGGAGATGTATACATTTCCCAGTATATGTGTGTATTAAAAAATCTTTGAAACAATACTTTATAGATTACCTAAATAGCTTCGGAATTGTACATATTTCTAGGAATTGTATGGTTTTATACATTTCCGGTAAAATGTTTAAATTCACAGGGAGTAGATCCGAGCGGTCTGTCCTGGCGGATTGGAAATATCGAATACATCCAAATACGAATTTAGTTCAGACTGCTACAGTGTTGTACATGTAATTGTTCTAAATTGTTAAAAGGTAAAGTTGGCCGAATTTTGACTACACTCAGTGTCTCGTTCGTTGTATAGAGACTTGTGTATAATTTTATTTTATTTTTTCGTCAGTAGTTGTGAACGTCAGTAGTTGTGATGTATTTCGTTATTTTTATTGAAGAAACTTATAATTTGCGATTTTTTTTAAAGAGGAAACTTTTTGATTTCCCCGAACATCAGGTCCGAGTTTCTTGTTTCGAATGACCCTGAACTTGGTGGAGATTGTTACCAAAATGTTTGTAAAAGTTCACTGAATGCCAGATAAGAATTACTTTGAAACTTTTCTACGATTTATCTTGTTGTCGATGTAGAAAGGATGTTTATATTCCATCCATTCTATTGGTAATTCCTCTTGCAATATTTGAGGAATAGTTGCCGAGAATGTAATACTGAATAGGACTTATCTTCTATACACAGATGTTCTCAAAAGAAGATTTGTTAACTCGGAATATAATAATGATTTGATACGAGATGCGTGCTTTTTTAACTTTTTCTTTCGAAAGTTGAGTCGATGAGAAGATCGAGTGTAGTTTGCATACTGATTCGAGTAGAGATATATCAAAACGAAGGCGGAGTAGGTCTGCGCGCTCTTTAATGTAAAATAAACAAGGCTTGAAAATCAGTTAAGCGTATGGCAATTACACACAAACAATCCACCGCAGTTTCGTCTCCATCCTAATCGCTTATGCATCCCCATAATTTGCATAAAACCGGTGGTATTAAGCTGGAATAAAGTTAATTATGTTGGAATCGGGTCGCGCATCCTACTCTAACGGTGTATGCATTTTCGTTGTGGTTATAAGTGCGCTTATACATACATATATATCTATGTATGTGCGCGGAAACACGGTAGCTGTTAAATAGTCATCTAGTTTATACGTTGTGCTGCTTTAGCTGCGTCGAACAATAAAAAATGCATTAAAAAACATTTACCTTTTTATTAGGAGAAGAAATGAAAAGGTGGTGCTTATAAAACAAGGACATGTTTCATAAATTGAATAGTAGTTATAAGCTAAAATTGCCACTCTTTGAAATGATATTATTTTTGATTTATGCAAGAATTAAATAAAAACCGACTATTATTTATTTTTCTTTCGGTAAAAGTGGGGGGGATCTAAAGCGGAGTTCACCCCCACCACTGTACCATAAAAAGTTCGTGGCGGTCTCACCCCCATAAAAAGTTGTGGGGGTTCAAAGTTAATAAATATGCCAATTTTTATACATTTCTAGGCATGTAAATATTTACATACTCATTCTTAAACAATATTCAAAGGTAAAACTAATGAAAAATACATAAAAATATTGAGAAAGCTATATAAAACACTATTTAAATATCTTTATCAATAGGGCAGGTGAGGTTAGGTTATCGAGTTTTGTTCAAGTGACCACCCTCTTTTGATCCCCCACCTCCACCCGCTTGAAAATAATTTTGTTATTGAATTTTATTTGAATTATAGTGTTTTTCCTACCCCCTACCCCTAAGAAGGGGGTGGGGGGCCATCATCTAACCCCCATAACTTTTTATGGGGGTGAGATCGCCACGAACTTTCTTCTTTTTTTTTTTCATCTTCTAGATGTTTACCTTTTTTTCTAACATAGTACAGCAACAAAGTTCATTTCTTCCAGAAGCAGTAAAATTTTGACCGTATTAATTTCATTATCACATCCGCGACTTCAGGAGTTAATTCTGCTACAAGAAGCCATTTATTTATCTACTGTTTCTGTATGATAGCAAGAATTTGTAGTAAAATTAATAAAATTTTAAAAATGTGTACTGCTTTTAAATATTTAATCTACGCCCCTGATAGGAATACTGAAAAGGGCTGCAATCGTTATACCTAAAACTGCCTACTTTTGCCACCGCGCATCCACACTATTTTAAAATTTCCGTCAGCTTCCAGCGTCAGGCCTGTATATATTTTTTTACATATCTTGGCATTCTTATTCTTTTTTCTTTTTCTTCTTCCATCTGCTCCAGTTTCTTTTTTATCCACTCTTCAGTTGCTTTCTGTCATTGCTTTTCTCATTCTTAATTCTTTCTGTAAATGTTTATGAAGATCAAGTTATGTGTAAGGTGACCACATGAACTTTAAACTGGAGTAATATTTTTATTTTCGGGTTTTAGCAAAAATCGTTTCAATTTTTATCAAAATCATGAATTTAAAATCTATTGTTTATTCTTCCCCTAGTTTTTTATTTAGTTATTGCTTAATCAAAGTAATATTGGAGTTAAAAGTGGTTTATTTAGGAAACCGTAGCTAACGTTTTGCCCAGGTTGTTGGATTTTCTCAAGACTACTTTTATTTAGTTGAAAATGTAATGCTAATGGATTTTTGGTTACATAGTACATGCTGTAAAATCAACAACCAATAACAAAAACAAAAACTACTCAAAATTTTGTATAAATAAAATTCTAAATAGCTAACTAATATAAAATAGTTATAAAACATTGTACAATTAAAATAATAAATAAATAATTAAACACCATTCGAGTTTTTGATTTTTAATGTGTTTGTGTATAATTGTCACTACGTAGTTTTTAATTGTCTATTTATTTATCATTTTATTTGTACAACGTTTTATAAATATTGTATCTTAGTTAACTACTTAGAGTTTTATTTATACAAGGTTTTAATTAATTCTTGCTATTGGTTGATGTTCTTAGAGCATCTCTCACATAACCAAACATCCATCAGCATTATATTTTTAGCTAAATAAAACTGAGAAAACCCAATAAACTGGGCGAAACGTCGCCTGTGGTTTTTACTTCTAACTCCAATATTCTTTGATTAAACAAAAACATGAATCGAAATCTTTGTCGATTACAAATTTAATTAAGTACGTTCTAGGAAGGCATTTACGCAAAATGTTTACTTAATGTAAAGATTACAACGCGGACAGTAGAAATATTAAATTTTTAAAAGAGACTTCGTATTTATCCACTGCATTTTAAAAGCTGTTTTCTTTTTCCGTTTGGAGAGAACTTCAACGCGAAAATACTTATATGTCACGTCAACAAGATCGGAAAATTCAGAACGAATGGTTAAAATTGGGAAAGCTGTTAAAGAAGAAGCCAGTAACCGAGTATTTACTCAGCCAAGCTATGCATGAAACGGTGAAGTGGCAATAACCGTGTGGGAGTCGCTATTTTGAAGCGATCACATCGAAGGATAGTCGTTTGGTGTAATGGCATCGGCTATCGACCAAATTCCATCTTATATAAAAGCTACTGTATTCGGAGTCGTCAGGGGTTCATATTCGTTGATTTTTATTTTTGTCAATCCATTTGTAAGATTATTTCTCTTATTTTAAGGAGATGCATTCGATTTAAATGGCTAACGCTTATATTTGTATAGTTTACTAGTGAAGTAGAACCAAATAAAACAAGATCTTAAAAATTTCTCATTTTTTTATTTTGCTATTACATATTCAGTGCGTATAAACCATCGAAAAATATAAATTTGATATACTCATGATATACGGTGGGCGCGTTGAAAAAGAAAAGGTTAGACGCGTTCGAAATGTGGTGTTACAGGTGAATGATGAGGATACCATGGAAAGACAAGGTTACAGATGAAGGTATTAGAAGGAATATGAGAATAGAGAACTCTGTGGAAGTTGATGAAGGGAAGGCGAGATAGGTTGGTAGAGCATCTTCTCAGGCATGAAGCGCTAGTCAGAGACATATCGGAGGCAGAAATAGAAGTTAAGATTAGTAGAGGTAGACCTAGATTAGATTACTGTTCGCAAATAGTCAACGATGTGGAATGTTATAGTTTCAGGGAAATGCGAACGAGTGGGGGAGCATGTCCATCCAGTCTTAGGACTAATGATCTTATGATGATGACGATATTCATGGGGACTGTTTTTATATGGAACGACGAGTGAGAGTTACTCTCATAATCTACGTAGATGTTTCGATCGAAACTCGTTAGGTGGAGGTATTTAAATATTTCCACACTAGTAATTTGAATCTTGGAAACATAAATAAAAAAGTTGTTCATGCCTATCTGGAACCAACGCACCAGTGGGTGTTCTCTCCAATGAACAAATGGTGGACATATACAAGAAAAATGAACTTCAGGTCATTCCTGACATGAATTTTATTCTTATCGTTATTTATATTAAAGCAGCTATAGTAAAACAAATATGCATGCATCAGAAAAATTTTAAAATAGGTAGATTTTCCTACTTTTTGATTGATTACGAAGGTGATGATTATTTTATTTTAATTATTAATTTCTTAAATAAATGTTCTCAACTTATAAAATTGGTCTTTTTTATTGTGACGCTCTAACTGTATCTTTGACAGTGTTCCGTTTTGAGTAAAAATAGAAATCGTCCCGTTGTGCGTACCTCCCAGAAATACGTTAAAGGAAGTTTAGTACGTGGGTGTTTATTGTTATATTGTAAGGTTATAACTAATTGGAAAGGCAGCGTAAAAAATTCATGGGAAGAAAAAAAAGCATTACCCTATTGAAGATGCGAGGTTATCTTATAGCGGATCTTCTCCAGTAAAATTTATCTTGCACTTTTGTTTATAATATGTTTGTCGAAAAAAAAAAAACACTAGATATATCATTTCTTCAACAAAAAACACTTAAATTTAAGAACCCATCACTACAACTGAAGATTATATTGTGCCTATCTCTGTACTTCATGCAAACACTTTCACCGGTACTACGAATTGGGGCAGGGGTTGGTGCTGCCACCCTCATCCCTTCAATATTTGTGCGAATACATCTTCGAAAAATAACCCTTATAAGATCATATTCTTGCTCGCCCGAAGAATGCTAAGTGATCATCAAAACCTATAACAGTTGACCTAGAATCTTGAAAGCACCCCGGTCTAATTATGTGAAAAATTGTTTTCGACGGAATCGTCTAAATGTTCTATATATTATAGCTTCTTCATTTCGATCGTCGTATTTATGCCGCTAGAACAGAGCCGGGCTGAAGTTAGTTTGGGTCACTCCATACCCTTCAAATAATGAGAGAGTAAGCACTAATGACCCACACTGCTTTCTCACCATCCTGTAGCCAAGCAAACCCCTCTTGCAACTTGGTCCCTACGAAAATTTTCTAATGATCGTTTCGCAGCTCAGGGGTAGCGTGCTAGACTACGGTCGCAATACTGTTGGGTTCGGCTACGGAACAGCGCACTGGCCAACGAATTGGAAGCGATAATAAAAGGAAAGGATCATCGCAATCGCAGGAGCAATGAAGAGCTCCTCGGCTATACCTGAGGAGCACCTGGGTGTCAAAAGAGCCGAATTTGCCCTGCTCTACGCTAGAGTGTTATGTTAACCTTACTCACGAATCAAGCAGAGCTTACACCTACGAGTAACCATAAAGGAAAACTTAACTGTACAAGCTAGATCTATCTAATACATGCAATTAAATCAGGTTTAGTCTGTGCCCATCAAACCTTACTTTTTCGTCCTACCTCAAAACACAGGTAAAAGGCATTTTTTTGACAAATTGGTAAAGGTTTTGGCTGCCAGTAGGTAACCTGATACTGTCTTGATTCTGATTTAAAGATCGCCGTCGGTTGGGGTTGCATCCTAATATTTCGCTAGCACGAGTGACGACTTTCTCCAAAGGTCCTTCCATCTCCGATACTGGATGTGGACTGGCGGCTTTTCCTGTGCGAGATGTATAGATGACATTTTTTCTTAAATATTTGACTTATTTCAACACCTTAGCTTTCATATCTAACATGTTTCATCTAATAAACAAAAAAACAACTGTATTTTAAATTTAGAATATAAATCTAAATAAATTTGTATTTTATTTAATTAGTAAATTGATTTATGCTGATGGGTCGGGGACGGGGCTTGTTTCTGAGGATCGGGTTCCAGATCTAGTTAAGTTTGAGGGGCTCTTCCTTCTTGTTGAACTTCTCCGGTTGTTTTTGGTTGTCGATAGCCCCTAGCCATCTTACTGTGATAGCCGTTGACCGAACCTAGCAATTCGCAAAGAGCATTTTGTAGTCGCCATTGCCCAATGCGTGTTCGGTAACAGCCGAATCTTCAGTGTCCTAGCCGTCAGCTTCCTTTGAGCTTCTTAAGCCTCGTTCCCATCGCTTTCTTAGTGGTTCTTATGTCCATATCCAGCATCGGAAATGGAAGGATATCTGAGGGAACTCACCACTCGAGCTTACGAAACGTTAGGATGGAGCTCCAACCGTCGACGGCCTTTAGACCCGCATCAGGACAGCAGTAGTATTTTTTTCGTTATTTTTATTGAAGGTAGGAAATGGGGTCTGTGGTAAAGTAATAAATTAAGAAACCAAAAAGAGACTCACCCTAGTTACCACAAAGCATTTTCACTTATTCTAAATGGATGCAGTTATGAACTGTCTCGGGCTGAACCCTGGTCAGTGATTTCTACTTAACGATTCGTTACTGTCCGTTTCTTTAAAACAGTTCTAGATACTGGTATGATATGTTCCTTGTTATATGTATACTTGTGTATTATCTTACTTCGTCCTCTTGGTTGCATCTTACTTGAAAGGACTGGATGATCTCTTGGTCGCTGGGTACAGGAGGAGTACTAGTGTCCACTTGCTGCATCACTTGTACCTGTCTTCACTATCAAAGTAGTTTCGGTTAATAATTATCTCGAGAGATAGAGCTACCAACATGCAATTTTCATAGTGCACGACTAAACTTTGAGCCCTCATAACTTTTCATGGGGGTGAGACCGCCGCAAAGTTTTTATGGTACAGTGGTAAACCTTACCGCCTCTTACAATCCCCCTGCTCCCACCCCCGAANAAAAAAATAATAAATTAAACCTTTAAATGTGAGTTAGATTAATTATGATTAATTTACAAATTTACAAGTATTAAACCAATTTTAATAAATGTATTAGTTATTTTTTAGTACTTTCCCTTTTGTGTAATCTTTCGTGTATGTTTTGTCTTGTTGGATCCGTAGATAGCACAACAGTCTAAATCTCTAAATTTGAAAGTATAACGCAGCTTTCCTATCCTCTCGTTCACTTAATACCCATACATTCCTTAATGCCTGCGTTATTTAAAATGTAAATTATATTTTACATGATGGAGAATGGTTCGAAATACAGTGAAACAGGCATGTAATTTTATCGAAATTGAAATAATCGGTTCAATTGCGTTTTTTGTGTCATGGCCTCCTCTTTTGTTTTTGTTTATGGAGAGGCGATGGAACAACTAGCTATCGATAAGCCCTAGTGGATACCTATGGTTATGCAGAAATTAAAATTGTGTAAAAATAAAAAGCAGGAAACAATAAATTTGGCTTGAACCCAATCCTACCGCATCCGATTTGTTTATTTAGCGTTCAAATAAAGCGGCCTATAACGTGCACGTAATGGGAAACTAACACGTTCGTTTGTTTAGCTACACGGTCATTTAAAGTTGAAATTATTGGACCTGCACCGAACGAACGTTGCGTCCGTCGGTTGTTGTAAAATCGTTTTAAAATCAGCAATAACCGCAGGCAAGAATCAAATCGCCCCAAAGCCTTTCGGCCGGATTCACGTGATTGGCAAAATTAGACTCGTGTTGTTGTCATCATCATTGTTGTTGTTATTGGTTGCTAGTACTTGTTAGTCGATTAAAATCGATTCGGATTACGAATATTACCGTATTAAAAGAACGATCCTCAAAAAAGTGATCCGTTTTTATTATTCGGAACTGTTTTTAATTAACTTTTGTTCAGATAAAAATTATTACCTAGTCGATTTGTTTGTTTCAAATTTCCGATTAAAGCTTGTCGTTACGGACTTTTTAAACTCTACTGTTCTATAGAAAGCATTCATATATGTATAAGGCTGCGTTCATAGAAGAAACGTTTTTATTTTAACCAAACAATATAAAACCTATGTCTATGAAGGCCCCTTGTAAATATTGATGAAACAATTTTTGAAATTGAATGAACTGTCTCGGATAGTAATGGGTAAAGCAATACTAAAACTGTTCCAGTCTTGGTATTGGTCTTGGACTTGTTTATTCGGTCTTGGTCTTACACAGAGCCGGGCAAACTCGGCTCTTTTGACCCCCGAGAGCTCCTCAGGTATAGCCAAGGAGCTCCTCATTGATCCTGCGAGTGCGAGTGAGATGATTCTTTCCTTTTCTTATCCCTTCCATTTCGTAGGTGAGACCCCCCTTCCATAGCCAAACCCAATAGTATTGCGAACGTAGTAACGAAAATTTTCGTAGGTATTATTTAAGTTGAGAGAGAGGCTTCGCTCGTCTACGGAATGAAGGGACTTGATATGGGAGTAGAAGGGAGAAAAAAAAGAGAAAACAATATGGGTCATTACTGCTTACTCTCTCGTACTCATTCTAGGGTATGGAGTGACTGAAACTAACCTCGGGTAGCGGCTCCTACGAAGTTAAAGTTTGCCCGGCTCTGGTCTTGCAGATATAGTCTAGGTCTTGACCTTAATGTTGCGTATTAAGTCTTAGGTACTCCGGGGAAATTCTTCTAGATCCTTTTTTTTTAAACAGTGGTAAAGTTTCTAAAGCAAACTAAAAATTTCAAATACCTACGAAGAATGTTCTTTTTTTCCAAGAAAGGAATATATTAAAGTTGCTTGAAATAGTTACCATCCCTCTCATAAATCCACCGGGAGTAATCATTTTTCTTTCAGTCTTGCGTATTCGGTATTGGTTTTAGTCTTGGTCTTGCTAGCATAAAGACTGCAACACTAAGACCAATTTTGCTTATCACTAGTTCCGGAGATTACCTCCCACAATTAAACTTACATTGTTAACTCCTTTATAATATTAATTATTATAGAAAAATTTACAACTACGGGAAAGTGTTCTGACTAACTGTAACTGATTGACCACTTTATTAGAATATTAAGCAACCTTTTATCGTAATTTAGGAATGTGGATTTTGAAATGTGAAGTCATCGAAAAATGGAAAACATTACGAATAATTAGATAGCCTTATGGAAGCGAGGAGCTTCTTCATGAAAAGTCTCCATTTCATGGGTCAAATCTGCTATCGTGAAAATTAATTTTATTATGCGAGTTATATTTAAGAAGAAATTGAGACGTATTTTATCATTTTTCGAATATCCGATTTGTGAGTGGCAAAGTTTTTCATTAAAATTCTAAATTTCATGAATTGAATGTATAGCATCAGCCGTAAAAGTTCCTTTTTTTATTTTATCATTTTTCAACATTTCGATTTACGAATTCGCTATGGTTTTGATAAGAATCGTAAAGAAACCTCAAGATTCGGAGTTCGAAGAAGTTATAAATGTGAAAAGACCTCACAGTGATCTTATAATAAATGGGATTCAGCGAAATCGATTAAATTCTTGATATGTCATAGCCCTCATAAGTGCGATCAAAAGTCTTATTAGTTACAGTAGTTCATATACCTTATTTTTGCCCCTAGAGGGTGCCGTACCTCTGGAGGTTTATTACCAATGAAGTACCTAAAGCTTAAATATAAAGGGAAGCTTAATAATAGTCTTCTAAAACCATAGGTAAACGATAGTTAAAATGAAAATTGATTGACGCCAGCATTCTCAACTGTTTGTGCTCTCTGAGTGAAAATACGGTACAAGGTTTCAGTCATCAAACCAATGCCAATCTATGATGTACCTACCCGATGATTCCCAAACCGTATGGACCAGTGGGCACCTCTTCCTTCCGACTTTTCACTCCTGCTTCGCGGACCTCACTTAATCTCACTCGCGGATTTCAATTAATTCTTTTCTCTTATTTACCTTCGCACTTGATAGGATCCCATGTAGTGTTTGCTTTCGTCATCGTCACATGGAACCTAGGAATTCTGTCTCGGTACACATGTCTTGTGTATCGGCTTCGTGCTTTCGACCCAATATACCTCGGAACTATAAAAAATGCAATTGCCCACGGTAGTTTCGTGTTTTGAAAGTTAGGTAGACTTAATTCCGGGAAAATGAAAAATATACTTTTGTAAATTGCGAATACGACTATGTGACAATGCTGGATTGAAAGAATTGAGTAATTAATTATAACTCTAGCATCTAACTGTCACATGACGTCACATTAGGCCCGCTAAAATTTATTGTTAGTTACATCATTTATAATATAGTTGCTAATTATAAATATATTTTTCACAGGTTTTGCTCAATTTTCCGACCCTCCAGGGGATGAAATCGATCAAATGCAAAAACCGAACGGACAGCTGGTACTCACCTCCACCACGTCCACAGCGGATGGCTCCTCTTTATCCACCGAACCTAATAGCAATGTGATCCTTCTGAGGAGTTCTAAGCTTCTCGACCATAGTCACATCCTTCTAAGGACTGACAACGTTAGCTTCGAAAAGACCGATATAGTCTTGGAAAACAACAGTGCGGGCGAGAGTAAAGTTAGTCAGTTAATCGTAAATCAACGAGATCTTGCTAAAGGGGTCGTGTTTCATTCGATCAAAAGGCTCGGCAACGGTGCCCCATTTTTATTACTTAGCGGTGATGATAGTGCTAGTGGACATATACTGATACAGACCAGTGAGGAGCCTGTGAAAAGTGGCAAAGTTGTGAAAATTGAAGCGTCGGACGAGATCACGGTAGAGAAAGCACATGATGAAGTTGAACTGGTTGGACGAAATCTTCCTATTGGATCAGGTAAGTCGACATTTTCCTTTCTGTAATGATATAAAATGCGGTTTTACAACTATATACGTTTTATCTTCATTATGGAAAATAGCTATCAATAAGAAGTGTCTTCAAAGCTGTCTTTTCTATATGGATTTGAATTGTTCTGTTTCTGCCTGTAGATAGACTATTTATACGTTGCCTGCGTATCCATGACTTTGTCTTCAATTTTGATTATTTTGTCATACTAAAAAAGGTGATTGCCATAAAAATTTTTGTTTAGAAAAGGTTTTTGGTTAGAAGCGTTTGAAATGTGGTGTTACAGGCGAATGATAAGGATACCGTGGATAGAGAAGGTTAGAAATGAAGAGATGTTAGAAAGAGTAAGAGAACAGAGGACTCTATGGAAGTCAATAAGAAATAGGCGAGATAGATTAGTAGGACACCTTCCTAGGCATGAAGGTCTAGTCAGAGACATATTAGAGGCAGAAACTGATGTTAAGAGGTGCCGAGGTAGACCTAGATTAAATTACTTATCGCAAATGGTTAAGGATGTGGGTTGCTCTAGCTTTAGGGAAATGCGAAGATTAGCTCAGGATTGGAAAGAGTGGAGGTGCGTGTCCAACCAGTCTGAGGACTGACGACCTTATGATGATGATTATTAAAATTCAATACCCTTATTCTTACGGCAAACATGTTTCTTCTTTTGTCTTCACATTTGTTCAGAGACCGTTCTTCTTGATGCAGTTCATAAAGTTCCAGTGTACAATTTTTAGAATATTTTGCAAATTTACAAGGCGGCGTTGTGCTTATTTGATAGTAGACCCTTCGAGGATGGCTAGATGCAACAGTTCTATGGTTAAATTAGTTTATAGAGGTAACGGTTCAGGAAGGATCCTTTACGATCCCCAATTCAATTTCATTTTATTATGTAGTGTTTATTTTAAGGGTTTAACAGTTAGAAAGTGCCGTTTGTTTATCATTTGATGTAGCCGATTTTTCACAGATTGTAAGAATCTCTCTCTTGCAATTTTTGAGTTTTAAAGGTCCGCCTTATCAGTTTGCCGAAATGTTTTAAAGGGTTAATCACCAATGGTGATATTCGCCACACCCTTGACGTTTTCCTCCCAAGTTTAAGTTTTATATACAAGAAGTGACAAGCACTTGAACTAGAACCGAGCGGCATGGCCTAAAGGTTTAGACCATTGCTTAGCATTCGGGAGGACGCCGGTTCGATTCCGGGTCCATCTGCCTTGATCCAAGTTTTTCTGTGGTTTTCTTGGATCACTTAGGCAAATGCTGAGGCAGTAATATTCCACAGATAATTTTTCATTCTCTTCTGTCTTCATTTCGTCCGTCTCATCTTTCTCACCCCAACCACCACCCACCTATTCCCACGATTCTTGGAAGCAGGCTGAAGAGGGCCTTCCGCCCTACCTTCTGGCATAGTCCGGAAAGACTGCCCGCCCACCAGCATTACTGGCTGGTGGGAATGAAACATCCAAAAGTTTTAACTTTTTTTTCTTGAACTAGGACTTGCACTTTTCTAGTTAATCATTACTAATCATTCGTTGGAGATACTCTGTAAATATTTGTAAATATATATCTAATGAGTCGACTTCGCTGCAAGAATTCTATTATTCTACCTTCCACCCCAGAATTAAGCAACACGCCTTATCAATTTAACGCGTGTGCTGATATTCCCCTTGCAATAGTAAGTTCTCGAATATCTGCCTGTAAAACTTAACAACATTCCTCTGGTTTTAAAAGAAAAATGCATAGTTGATAGTAACTTCTACTTTTTTTACCTTTTGTTCTGAAGTTGGTGTTGTTTGTTTTGTACTTGCGGTTTTAATACGTTTTAGAGAATCGCTCTCATCTAATTTCGGGAATTAACATTTTAGTTTGTTTAACTTATCCCATAACAATAAAAAGTCGATAAAAGTGATTGTTATAATAATCTCTTTGTTTTCAGAAGCGAATTTTGCTAGTCGTGAAAGCATATACCACGCTTTAACGATTTTACATTGGCGTTTACTTTTTTTATAACTCTTCATGTAAAATCGTTCGATTTTATGACATAGGAAAATATGAATGCAGTCAAGCATAAAGCACCCACGTTCTTGCTTCGTATACAAAATGGCATGTGTTTTAGATACTTCTTTGTTTTTAAATTTTTCAAATTCAACTACTAAGTGGTATGTAAATGTAGAGAAATTTAGCAATCAATAAACAGGCGGTGTTTTTTTAGTAGGAAACTCAAAGCCAAGGCTCCTACCATTTTAAATAACCTTTAGCTACTTGTACACTAACGATTCCCCAACTGATAATCACTGTTTTTTACAGTGAAGTGTTTCTGCATATAGGATGTACCTATTAACCAGGTAATATTCGCAGTATGCTTCGACATAAAATGGGGCGAAGCAGTATGTACTATATATAACACGTAACGAATTGTCCGATTCTTCATGCATGAACATTGTGACAAATTTGAACTATACCCATAAAGTCGTTTAAGAGAAGAAGCGTGTTAACCGAAAGTCCTGAATCGGCTTGCTTCGCCCCAATTAACGAAACTAATTTATCCCATAACTTAACCAAAGAGGTAGTAAAAAATTAAATTCTTTTTCAACTACTACAATCAAATAAAATAATTCGAAGTGGTCTGCATTCTACTATTACTACTACTACTATTCGTGCTACAGATGGCGTTTACCGCGCCATTTGTAGTATTTTCTAAATCGCACCGTTAAGACAGCAGGTAAAAGTTGGTCTGGGTTCAGTCGGAGTTGCCTGCGACGCGCTGATGAGATCCAAAAAGATCGAAATCGCGATCCGCGTCTGGCAGTTTCGACAGAATACAGACCACTTCGAATTATTTTATTCGATTAAGCTAACGTGCCTATCACGTTGAGGTTGGCTACGCCGGGATTCGTTTTCAGCAAGTAGATATCCACACAAGTGCATACGTAATCCTAAAATGTAGCATCGTACTACAGATGGCGTTTACCGCGCCATTTGTAGTATTTACTACAATCAAAATGGAAGTCAAATTATCGAACAGTAGAAAAGAATTATATACTTTTAAAAATTAAGAGAATTGCCAATGCAGGTCAGAAATATTCGCACCCTTATCGTGGATGAAACATTCCTAAAAGGGTGGAAAACCATTCCCAAAAATGTACGTGTACACGGTCACTTCCCCTTACATCCATTTTCAAAATATACAAATTCACAAATAAAAAATGCAAACATATTTACAGAAAATACAAAGCGTAATCTAAGTATTTCTTTATCAGCCCAAACTATAAGCTAATACAAAACATAAAATTTATTCCACCCTCTCATCTTTCAATTCATCTCATTCTAGTTCCAAAATCTTTTTTAATATGATCAGTCCATCCCCACATCCGTTTATCCCTTACATCTATTCAAATCCTTACATTCATCACATCCCCTCAGTACATACATTAAAGTTTCATCACCACCGTTGCATATTCTACATATCCTTTCTTCTTGTTCATGAAATACTTACACACTCTATTTTCGTTTCCTACCCTACTAAACCATGCTATTACGTCCAAATCTTTCTTCTATTTCACATACTCTGGTTCACTGTCACCTTGCTAATGCTTTCATTACAAGACTGTCATGCATTTCACATATTTCAACTTACCAATTTTTCTCCAATCATCCCCTTTATCATCTTTCCATATTTTATTTTCAACATTTTTTCTGCACACATTTCCACCTTCATCTATTCATTTAATTGTCCAATGTGTTCCAAAATAATAATAAATGTAATTTTGTATTACGATTTCGTGTAGCAGTTTTGCATTTTTTGAAAGTTGAGTTGAGTTTATTTCGGATTCATATTTTTCAATATCTTGTTTGTCTTGACCATAATTGTCATTTTAATTGGTTGATCTTGAAAGCTTGCTTTTATCTAAAATGGATACGCTTTAATTTTCTTGTGGTCATTTATAGTCCCCGGCTGTGCGAGGAGATCCTTGGCATCTCCATTGACCGTATCCATGACCAGAACCATAACCATAATCATCATCATATCCGAAGGTATTAAAAAGCTGTTAAAAAGTTACTACGGACTCATTGTGACTTCCTTTTTTGTAACCATGCTTCATAATTTAGAACCTTGTACATAAGAGCTTCATATTTTCCTGACAAAAATATTCTCCATGCTTTGAGAGATTGGAATAAGTCATACATATGATATATACGGTTTTTGAAGTTTTTGTGTTGAAGTCTACTGTGATTATTACGTTTTCCTGTCCTCTTACTAAACTTAACACGTACATCTTCGTCACCATAAGCAAAAGTAGGTATATAGACTTGCGTTATTGCCGTTCTGATTCTAGTCCATCAATATCAATTTTTAAAGTTTCTAACTTCTCAGCTGCTTGTCTCATGGTTCTAACATTCCACGCGCCAACTCCTGAAATACGAGGGTGGATTGATAAGTTTCCGGCCTAACCAAGAGATGACGCCACTAGGCCTACCTTGAGGTGACATTCTATAGTACCATCCTTGGATAGCTTGTAGCTATAGTTTCAGCCCGATCTCCTTGCTAGTGTAGGTTTGACAGCACGCTGAACAAGACGCCTCTGTGGTTTTCGTAAAAATGGAAAAGCAGGAAAATCGTGCTGTCATCAAATACTTTTATTTGAAGGGGTTAACGCCGAAGGAAATTAAAAAAGAGATGGACTCAACACTGGGGACATCCTCCCCGTCATATTCAACCGTTAAGCAGTGGGTTTCCGAGTTTAAAAAGGGTCGTGTGAGCACCTCTGATGGGCCTCGCTCAGGACGCCCCGTTGAGGTCACAACTCCAGATATGATCGAAAAAATTCATCAAATAGTGCTGGGAGACCGCAGATTGAAAGTGCGTGAGATAGCTGAGACCTGTAAGATGTCATATGAACGTGTGCAACATATTTTGCACCAACATTTGCATATGGAAAAGCTCTGTGCAAGATGGGTGCCGCGTTTGCTAACAGTCGACCAAAAATTGATTCGAAAAAACATTTCTACCGCAAATTTGTCATTGTATAAGCGTAATCCAAGCGAATTTTTGCGTCGATTCGTAACCGTTGACGAAACGTGGGTCCACCACTACACTCCTGAAACCAAAGAACAGTCTAAACAGTGGATTGGACCAGGGGAACCAACTCCAAAGAAGGCAAAAACAATTTTTTCGGCGAACAAGGTTATGGCTACTGTTTTTTGGGATGCAAGAGGTATTATATACATTGATTACCTTGCAAAGGGTAATACTATCACTGGTCAATACTACGCAGACTTATTGCAACGTTTGAGCCACGAGGTGAAAATTAAACGACCTCATCTGGCGAAGAAAAAAATCTTGTTTCATCACGATAACGCACCAGCGCACACGTCAATCGTTGCGACGGCTAAAATCAACGATCTAAAGTTTGAATTGATGCCGCACCCTCCTTACTCTCCAGACCTAGCCCCGAGTGACTATTTTCTGTTCCCTAATCTCAAAAAATGGCTTGGCGGTAAGAGATTTGCGGACAATGAAGAAGTAATCGAAGCTGTAAATGGTTATTTTGAGGAGCTTGACGAATCAGTCTATAGAGATGGCATTAATAGACTGGAACACCGCTATGAGAAATGTATCAGCCTTGGAGGAGATTATGTTGAGAAATAAAAAAAAAAAATTTTTAAAAACCTTGTTTTTCTTGGTCAGGCCGGAAACTTATCAATCCACCCTCGTATTAGATCTACTAATACTCGTAAAAATTTATAACAATCAATGATATCCCCTGAGGTCATCTGAATAGGGGACTAAATTGTGAAACATTCTTAACGGTAGCGGATACTATCATTAAAGTTTCGGGTTGTGGTGGTTTCCCGTTGCTTTCCATATCGCAGTGTTGTGCGTCAAAGCGGAATACCAACCCCATGGTGCCTTCCTAAGCTGCTGCTCCGGTTCCTTTTAATCGCAAGCCGATCCACCTGCTTTTGTATCCTACTTAGAGCTTCATCAGGGTGCATGTCCTGTTGGATCATGAAAATGTCGACATAAGTAAGAAAAAACGGCCATGTGCGAGTTCAAATTTACTGTTTTCAGATTCTTCCCTCAACTTGTACTGTAAAACATTGCTTCTTGCTAAATTTCGTAATTTTAAATCGACGGGTAGTACTCTAAAGGTCTTGATTCCCTTGGTAGTATCAAAATAAGCGTCACAAACGGTTGTATCTTTTAATTGGGTTGACTTAAAAGTTTGGTTTTTTCACAGCTTTAAGGAATTTCAGATCTGAGTATTTGATATTAATTTCAACTTGATATCTCTACGCGTTCCTGAGAAAACGGCCCTTGAAGGACAGATAGTCAGACAGACGGACAACGAAGAATTCTTTTTTTCCTTTTGAGATACAAAGCCCTAAAAGCACCAAAATAGCCAGAAATGTACGTAAATAATTCATCTCTTGATTTTTAATAAAGGAATTAGTCTCTTTCATTTGATTCGTTTATATATAGATACGCCAAGCAATTTCTGTGTTAGAAATAAAACGGTATAGATCAAACAACAAGATCATTATCTTGCTACCTTGAATAAGTCAGGTAATGTCTGGCAATAAAACGTTTGTTTACCGTCTTGGTGGTTTCACATGATGTAAACACGTTTCGATTTATACAGATCGTAAACCATTAACCCTCATATTGTTCTTAGCACATACCTATGTGATTCTATACATAGTACTTACATACACGTTGCGTTGCGTTGTTCCGAAATTGCAGGAATGGTTTACTTCTTATGAAGTTATAAATAGAAACTATAAAAATACGTCTAACAACAACAAATTAAAGTAATAATACATGGCAGGTGATCAATACAAGCACGTCGTTGAGTTTTATTTCTTTATCACATTCACATATGCATGAGGTTTTTTACTAATTCCGTAATAGAGAATATTCTCGTTCTTTCTAACCATCATAAAATAAAATACCCTTGTGTTTTAATTACTTTATGTTAAAAATCGCACTTTAATTGCTCAACTACTTTATTCAATTGAAACACGATTACATTATTGGTTCAAGCAGACATCTTGGTAAATGTCTAGATGATCCCCCACCACTACCATAAAAAGTTCGTGGCGGTCTCACCCCCATAAAAAGTTATGGGGGTAAGATGGTGGTGGGGGAAGGGGGGAACGAAAGAGTGTAGGGGGGATCGAAATAGAGTGGTCATCTGAGTATAACACCATAAACAATTTGCGGCGGACTCACCCCCAAAAAAAGTTATGGGGGTTGAAAGGTGATTATTTTGACAATTTTCAGATACTATAATTCAAATAAAATTCAATAAAAAAAATATTTTCAAGCGGGTGGAGGTGGGGGATTGAAAGAGGGTGGTCACTTGAACAAAACCCGATAACCTAACCTAACCTAACCTAACCTAACCTACCCTATTGATAAAGCTATTTAAATAATGTTTTAAATAATTTTCTCAATATTTTTATGTATTTTAGTTTTACCTTTCAATATTGTTTAAGAATGACTATAAATATTTACATGCCTAGAAATGTATAAAAATTGGCGTATTTATTAACTGTGAACCCTTTTTATGGGGGTGAAACCGCCACGAACTTTTTATGGTACAGTGGTGGGGGAGACCTCCTCTTTCGATCCCACCACCCTCACCCCCTTTACCTAAAACTTTACCCAAATCTTATGTTTTTACTTTGTAGGTAGATAGTACAAACATTTTATTTTTCTATTGTAATATTACAATCAGTACAGTATTTTAGGGGACCATACTAAAAGTAATACTTTATTCTTTAGCTTATAAATACCTAAAATCTTCCCACCTAATAGCTAAATTTTTGTTTGCTTCTATTCGAAAATTAAGTGCACATTGGTATTCATCTTATCGTGTTTGGACGAATGGGTACCGTTGTCGATGATGCATAGCACTTTACATATGTCAATTCCACCTAAGGATTACTACTACTATCCTTTCAATGACCCTATGATCGAAAATTGATATTTACAATCGCTCGACACGTTAAAACATTAATGATTTGTAATTAAAAGTTTCGATCGTGGATATTAAAGTTAGGTCTAAGGCGCGGTTCCATCCTTTAATTAGACATCTTAATTGCCGAGCTCTTTCTAGAAACGGCTATTAACCAAGGAAACATATAGCTATAATTTGCAGTACAAACAGAATTCAAAACATTGCATTATAAGCGGATCACTCCATTGCAAATGTATGTACGCTTGGAACCATTGATGTTTCTGAAATAAGTAGCAAGCTTGCAAGAGGTGATACGCATTATATAAAACAAGGATTGAAAGTCTAAGCAAGGGCCAGTCTGACCATGGTAGAATCACGCAGGGAAATATGACAATCCATTTCAACGTCCAATTCAATTTTACTGCTACTTAGCAGCTTCCGTATTATATTTCTTTTATATTTTTGTACTCATGCACTGTTTATGTTTACAGTCAGCCCAGAGTAGTTGTTTTAACGTTATTGGTTTTTATTGCGTACGTAAACAGTCAAAGTCATATGAAGTAGGTCAATGTGTCAGTGTCAGAGGTCAGTGCGTGAGCTTCTACACGAAAATTTTCCTAGACGCTGGATTTTACGTACGGGTCCTTTACCGTGACTAGCTCGTAGTTCTAATCTAAATCCTTTTGAGTTGTATGGGGTTGTATGAAATAGCATGCGAATATGCGACTCAAAAACAATTTCTGTAGTATACGTACATGTGTATATGCAACGTTGATGTTTTCTTTCTTTTGTGTTCTGGATACCATGTCCAGATGTACTTTAAATAGTATTGCGTACTATCAGCAATGAACAAAATAATTATTTAATTGATTGTTATACCAATGGGTGCCTAAGCATTATTATAGGTAGTAGCGTAAGCTGTTGATATTTACTTTATTTGTTGCTCAAAAACCGTTATTAACCTGTTATGGCTTCACGAATTCCTTTGTTTCTTCTAAGCCCAAATTGCTCACTTTTAAAATTTCTTCCGTCCTATTTTTCATTGTTCTCTGTATGATCCTAGTTAGGTTCTTCAGCGCATAGAAAGTTTAGTTAATTTTTCTAAAAATCTGGCAACCGTGCTTCTCTTTTTGGCGTGACTCAAATAATATTATTGTAAGATTTGGCTTAATATATTGTAAGGTACGAAATATAAATCATAACGAATATATCAAAACTTTACTCCAGTAATAATTGCCTTTCCATATTTGTTTCTTTTGAATCTCATATTTAACATCGATAGGCTGGCGACTGGTATCCCATTTGTTTTTGTTTGTATGTGTTGGGCTAGGGTGACGAAAGACCAAAGAAGGAACCACATAAAAACATGTGAGGGTGAGATTGAATATAGAGTATATAGTTGTCTGTTGACAAGTGCAGTGGTGAGCGATGCGATGCGTTGCGCTGCGTTGCATGTGCGATTATCATGCGAATATTATGCGATTATGCGTAGATAATATGTGTGGCATAATTGTGCGTAGATAATATGTGTAGCATATTATTGGTTTATTAAGGTGATCACATATAATTGGTATATATACGTATGTAATTGTATTGTGCACTGTTCTCGAGAAATATTTATGTGTTAACACGTTTTTGTGGCCATGGTGTTTATTTGGGCTCGTAGTGACTGAGGTCACGTATCAGTTGGGCTCGTAGTGACTGAGGTCACGTATTCTGCTAACCCCAGTATGTCAGGAGAGACGCAGATATCTCCGGTGATGCCTATAGTACGTACTTGCCTTGCTTGGGGTGGGCTCGGTACTATAGCGACACAGGGTTAGGTTCGTCCTACCCTGTTGGTCTCCAGTATGTGCGAATTCCATCTGGAGGCGCGGGAGCGCAAACTCATGATTACAGGTACTATCCACCGACTGATGGATAACCCTACCTGCCGATTGTTAGACTGGCGAGACACTTCGCAAGTGTTCCAGAAGGGCAGGGGTTCCTAGGAACCCCGGTGAGTACATAATTACCTCATGATCTTATCAACAGATCGGTAAGTGTATTTGTTTCTTACATGTACTTATGGTTTCCTGTGGTCGAGAATGTATTGTTGTCGTCACCTTACTATCATGTAGTCGCCAGCCAGCCAACTATGTTTATATTTGAGCACGCACGCCTTCATCTCCCCTCTGGTCAATTTATTAACTATATTTACTATCATTATCAATATTGGTGAGTAAGATTACATCGTTCATTCTAATTGATTATGTTGATCTTAGAAGTATAATATACCTGACAATAATTTTAAATAGTATCAACACCCCGTCTGGTTCTTATGTGTTTATTATATTTATATATGTATATGATGGTGTCTTACAATT
>NW_020439044.1:1506229-1513552 GCF_000699045.2 Agrilus planipennis | reverse complement strand
ATAATCCCTATTAACATTTCAACTTCGCGTACTAACCGCATGACGTCTGTACTTTGCTATCCGTCCTAATTGCTATTTTATGAGGGGTTTCTTCGGTGATTTGGGTTCAACAACTTAATTCTATATTTTCTATCTTCAGCATTTTTCAAATCATATTTTCTTACTATTGGTTCCCTTCTTTTATCTACAACCCTTAGCTCCACCTTCATAACTTTCCTAAATTATTCAAATTCTAAATTCTTCGGTTCTAAATCAACCTTCGTTCTACTCTTCTTAGTCTCTAACAGTTGTCAAATAAATATTAGTTTTATCAGATTTTATTATTTTAATATTGAACACGCCAAGAATCAAAGTAGGATCTTTACTAATCAAAGTGATAGCATGAGGATGAAGTGTCGGTTAGTGAGGGTGTGCGAAAGTAGGGATGGCGGCCAAGCTTGTACAAAACGGTATCGTTTCCCTTCCCACCGTCCACCATCGGCGTGCAAGCTGACGAGCAAAAAAGCGTAATTAAAGTTGCTTGTTGTTCGTTATCGTGAGTTAGTTTTTATAACTCCCGATGCTTTATATTTCACGCTCTCATTTTTGCGCCATCCGTTCCATCCACTCCCGTGTTCCCCGAACGCCGCCGTCGGCGGTTAAGGGACGGCGAAGGGCAGCAGCAGCATGGCCATGAGGGGGTGGTTTGGATACGAATAAGGGGCAATTGCCTGGTACAAGTTGTCACTCTGCCTGTGCCATCGGCAGCGCGTCTTTCCTTCAGCACATCGTTACCCTCGGGCTTTTGTTTCATTTCCGCTAATTTGGAGCACGCAAGTCGCAGTCGGCACGGCCTTTTTCAAGATAAATTCCTGCCCTTCTAGCATCACGCAGACATCGTCATCCGTGACGACACCGCTCGGCAGGATTCGTTTATCTTTCGCGATGTAGTTTGAGTTGTTAACTCTCGATGCACACAATCACAAGCCGAATCATTTCCATAGTAGATGAAGCTTTTAACTCGAGTCTTCCGGGCCCTAGGAAATAACATTAAGAAACTTTCGGGGAAATGGCAATCGCACAGCAACTCAATTGACTCGGTTTGTGAAAATAGGCGCAGCAATCACCGTAAACTAAACTTGTATTGTTTCGAAAGAAAGGAAATAATCTTTCAGTCAATAAAACATTATTTCTGCGTAGTTTGCTTAGGAAATAAAAAATTCGTTTTTCCACTTATGACAACGATGCCTTCTTTGAAAATCACTCTTCCCAAAAATTGTTTATTTCTTCGAACCTGTAGGGTTTATTCTTAGAGTTGAAAAATGTCGGTAAAGTCTTTTTTTACTCCCAGTAGATATTAGGCTATGAAATATCAAATGAAAATAAATTTTGTTCATTTTATATTTACTGCTTATAACTGCTTAATTTTTTTCCAACTCCAACAGTGATCTTGTGAGTTATTGAATTTATATTCATAAAGGTTATTTAGAAAATTCAATTTTTAATAACATAAATATGAAGATTGGAAAAACTTTGGCGGTTGCTGTAGAACAAACAGAATAGCTGAAAACCCCAACTACAGTGTCGTGTATTGGCATTGGGGTTTTGTTGCGTTACTACCAAGTGGTATGACATACCGAAACCTATCTAAATTGAGATCGGGCATTCGTTCAAATGCGCCGACCGTTCTATAGAGATTCATAACTGTGTAATTAAAAGATGTAATATCCAACAGCTCTGTGCTACTTCGCCGACAAACACACATTTCCATTGCCTGGAAAAATATCGAGATACTTGAATAAAGACAAGAAATGATCACCAAGAAATCTTACAAGAAAAAGGTTAATTTTCAAGTCATGACAAGAATTGCTAATCGAAACCAAGACCGTTGTCTTGGTGAAATGCTAATATTTAAAGAAAAATCAGTTGGTGGCCGTAACCTTGATATTAGAATTCATTTCATGTTTTCTTTTAAGGGGACTGTAACATTTAGACTCTAGCAATGGAAAGAATGGAAAATTTCGTATTCAAAAATACCCTTGAAGTTGATTTGCTCACACTTTTTTAGTTTGTATTCACGAGAGACCAAGAGCAACATTTTGATTGATTATCATATTTCGGAAGACGTTTTTGNTTGATTATGTTGATCTTAAAAGTATAATATACCTGACAATAATTTTTAAATAGTATCAACACCCCGTCTGGTTCTTATGTGTTTATTATATTTATATATGTATATGATGGTGTCTTACAATATTATACAGTTTTTGCTTTCCCAGGTGCAAGAATAATATTGCCAACTAGGCGGTGGTAAATTAATACTCTGATTTTACCTGCGTGCATATTGGTGGTACGTGAGAGGCGAGCAAGAGACTAGGAGGTTTGATTAAGACGCAGCGGTATATTTCAATTAGACATTGAGAATTTTTGTTCAAAAGACGGAAGACGTATTTTTTGTGATTATACGAAGTCGTGTGTGTTTTGGAAGACGCGATGCATTAAATATTGTGTATATGTTTGTTATCCGTTTTACTGTTTGCTGTTTATCTTCGTTATTGTATTTATTACATATGTATTCAACTAGCTGTGGCCTTTTATTGAATAACCCCTAGACACAAGAAAAAAATAGCCTACATCATTATAGTTTATGACTACGTTAAAGCATTAGTATACAGTGAATCATTAACGTAAATCCTTTAAAATATAAAGGATAATTTTATAACCAAAAATCCCAGGCGAGATTTCCTAAATCGTAAGAAATCAATCTGTGTTAAATATCGAGAAGATTTAGACAAGTAATTGAATCAGAATCGTGAATATTTGAAACAGCGACGACCGCATACCCACATGTGAGTCGAAGTTCTTCTAGAACAATGCGATCGTCCAGTTATGGAGTTCGATTTGCCATGCATTAGAAACACCGACTGACTATTATATCCCTTCGTAATAAAACGCTTTCGCTGCTATTCCGTGAAACGGACCGAGGCGTAGTTTCACTGGCTCTCTTAGATATATTATTCAGCAAATGGATATTTGGCGGAGTACATTGCCTTGTCATGCTCGCAATCGAAATTGAACTGAGACATTATCTAGATCTGAGAAAATTCGGATGTTTAAGTTGGTGTAGACGAAACAAGAGAGAAAGGCTGCTATCCGTTGTGGAAATGGAAAGGGATGCATTTATACGGGGGCATGTGCACTTATTTGCATATAAGACACTCGGTTGCTTTTTAAATGTACGGTTATGGGCTACTGATCGATGTTCGGATTTAATAAAAAGGTCGATTTGGCCATAAAGTCTTTTTTTGCTTTCCTGGGCAAGAATTTTATGGGAGCGATCCGGCAATAAAGAAAACCCACGGACCATTTTAATACATTGCACTATATTCACTTATCTACAACAGCTATTCGTAATGGCACCGATGCAGTAATTCCTTCTAATTGACTACAGACTACAAAGGAAGTAAAGTGATATCGTATAAAATACCTTGAGGTCTTTGCTAGTTTTCATTCATTCAGTTCAGTTACACTTAATAAGACAGACTCGAAATTGAAGTATGTAGTAGACAGTAAAGCTTTTTTATAAACTTCATAAAGTTATTGTGCACTAATATTATCAAAGTTTTTTAAATTAATTTATTTGACATATTTCTATTTAGTTGGTGATTTTACTTTTCAATGTCCTGTCGGACCACCTTATATGCAGGGTAGGATGTAAGAAAATTTGCTAATGATTTGTAGTGCAACCATAGCATATGAAAATTTAAAGGTCAGTAACCACAAATGATACCAGTGTATATCATACCAAAAAATTGATTTTTTGTTGTAATAAGAACTAAACAACAAGTATGGCATTGTTATCTTGCCTTTTAAACCATTGGTAACAAAAAAGTTTTCATCGTGTTATAAATCGTTAAAATCGGTAGCACTTTCGATAGGGTATAGCGATGGTAAGGACCCACGGTATCGTTGTAGCGAAAAGTAAATTTTGACAATCATTAGACATAAAAAAAAACACATGTACGTTTCATAGTGCTATAAATTATTGACTATGGAGGGCGATCCGGACCGCTGTATCGGTAGGACGATATCATTCTGCAGACTTTGTTTTCCTAAATTTTTGTATATTGATAACATATTACAACTACCAAATTCCCCTGTGTTGTGCTATGATTATTATCATCCGGATTCTCGACTTTAAGCTGCCACAGTACAGTTGCAAATCATGCAAAGTGCTCTATAGAAACAGGAGTCAGGAGGGGTAGAGGTAGATCTAGGTTAGATTACTGTTTGCAAATAGTTAAGGATGTGGGATGCTCCAGTGTTAGGGAAATGCGAAGTTTAGCTTAGGATAGAAAAGAGTGGAGGTGCGTGTCCAACCAGTCTTAGGACTGACGATCTTATGATGATGATGATGAGGTGCTCTATGTGATTGATTAATTTGTCCAGCTGCAATCTTTCAATATTGATACGCATACATAAGCTAATCAACCACGACGATTTCAAAACATTAGAAAACATTCAAATTTGTAAAATTTGTAAATGAAAACATAATGTACACGAATAGACATTTTGTATATATTCACAAACGTTCACTTTTTTAAAAATAATGTCCAAGAGAGTGTTTGTTTTGTCGCACACATTGTTGAAGCCTCGTTGCAAGAAGTTGTCCAAACCATTGCGCATCATTTCTAGCGGTACCGCGACTACTCCACTTCGACTCCTTGCGTGGACAGTCTTTGGGGGATTATTTTAAAACACTTGTTTTTAGGTACCCCCAAAAAAAAAAAGTCGCATGCATACGGGCGCGAGACGGCAAACGGTATTGTAAACAAAACACTCGTCTCGCACGGACGAAACTTTCCCTATTTTGGTAATACACTTTGAAATGACAAATGACCGATCATATATCGATGATATAGTTGGGACGTTCAAAATGGCACAGTCTGCAATAAAACTGTCGTATTTACTTTCTTCTTTCAACATACTAACTAGACTAGAGCGGTTGTTACCAGAACGTCTAGTTTTACTCACAACAGCCATTGCAGCGAATATGGTAAACATAGAAAAGAGATGCCAGGTAGGAATTGCAGCGGACACTAATAAATAAAAAGGAATAACATTACACCAATTACTGTATAACAGAAAGAGATGCAGACAAGTGCATTAGTGATATAATTCCAACCAGGTATATATAAAGCCAACTGTGATCTTCTGCATTTCTTAACAAGAGCGTGTTAAAAACGCAGCAAATGACTACAATCCCAAGTGAAAACAACAGACAATTTTGATCGTCGAAACTATAACTAATTTCCGACTATCTATATCAGAGCCGGGCAGACTTTAACTTCGATTGAGGTTAGTTTGGTTCACTCCATACCCTTCAATGAGTACGAAAGAGTAAACAGTAATGACCCACATTGCTTTCTCTTTTTCTTCTCCCTTCTACTCCCATATCAAACCCCACCATCCCGTAAACGAGCGGAGCCTCTCTCGCAACTTAAATAATACCTACGAAAATTTTCTAATGATCGTCCCGCAGCTCAGGGGTAGCATGCCGGACTACGGTCGCAATACTATTGAGTTCGGCTATGTTAGAGGGGACTCACCTACGAAATGGAAGGGATAAGGAAAGGAAAGAATCATCTCACTCGCACTCGCAGGAGTAATGAGGATCTCCTTGGCAATACCTGAAAAGCACTCGGCAGTCAAAATAGCCGAGTTTGTCCGGCTCCTTCCCTCCTTTGCTTTACAGTGGCGTTTTCAAATCGTCCCGTTTAATTGGTTCACCCTGTACAATATCTCTCAAAGTGATATTTGGTTTTCGTTCTACAAAAAAATGGGTTGTCTGTAAAATCGGTTTACTGACGATAATTGAACGTGACAACGTCATAAGAAAATACTGATGGGATGGTTTCATTTTTCAAAAGAAAATTTTAATTTTATTTGTTTGATAGATATTTTGTATGGATATAGAGAAGGAGGTAAATGGAAATGTATTATTGTAGAGCAGCTGTCCACGCGGACGCATCGCTCACTCGAGTAGGAGAGAGATAGATGTAGAACGCTGCCGAACGCGGAGACCGATTGTGCCTCTTTGTCGCTCGTTCCGCGCTCTCGCTTGCACTTCAAGCCTTAAATGGAACGCCTCAGAGCGAGGTAACGCCTCATGAGTCATGTTTTTTCGTGCGTGCAGCCGGCTCCATCGAATTATAAAACGTTGTCACGCCAAAAAGACCGCATCCATTTTGCTTTTAATTCGTTTAGTTTTGCAGGAGGATTTCTTTTGCTCTAGCAAAAAAAGCAAATCCTAGAAATCACGAGCAAATGTGGAAATTTTTTCATTCCAAGCAATTTTACGGTGAATTGATAGAGTATAAATACCTCACATACACGTCATTGATAATAACATGATATATAGCAGTACTGACGTCGTCGACGCCGTCCCAACATATATGCAATTTGGATGTCGGAACAAGTCCGTTTGTTCGGGTCTGATATTCATGCACAACTATAATTAGCGCACGTAACTAATTAGTAGCTTCCAATTAAATTCAATTATCAATTAAAACTGCTCTTTCCAATAACGTTTACATGTGGATGTGCTGTTACGATTATTGTGCACTAGGCACTTTAACCTGCGAAATTAAATTAACGCGATATTAAAAAAAATAATAATTTAACTCCACTTAACGGGAATGGAATGCAAATAAATGCAGACACAAATTTATTTATAAAACGATGAGTGCGGTTAGTATTAGTTGAAAATCTGATTTGTGGTACGAAAATGGTTATGATATTACGATTGATTAATGTTCAAATAATATAAGTTCGAATAAAAAGCCTTTAGTATATTGTTGGAGCTTTTTATAAGGCTCCACTGAGGAATTCCAAACTCCAAAGGCTTACCTCAACCAGGAAATGCCTTGGTAAAGGTCTAGATGATGGGAATCAAAAGAGGAGGTCTCCCACACCACGGTACCATACAAAGTTCGTGGCGGTCTCACCCCCATAAGAAGTTATGGGGGTTGAAAGTTGATTATTTTGACAATTTTTATACACTATAAAATCCAATAAAATAATTATTTTCAAGCGGGTGGAAGTGGGGGATCGAAAGAGGGTGGTCACTTGAATAAAACTCGATAACCTAACCTAACCTACCCTATTGATAAAGATATTTAAATAATGTTTTATATAACTTTCTCAATATTTTTATGTATTTTCCATTAGTTTTACCTTTGAATATTGTTTAAGAATGACTATATAAATATTTACCTACATGCCTAGAAATGTATAAAAATTGGCATATTTATTAACTTTGAACCCCCATAACTTTTTATGGGG
>NW_020439044.1:1497629-1504485 GCF_000699045.2 Agrilus planipennis | reverse complement strand
AAATTTTTAAGGAGTCATCTAAATCACAATTCATTAAAAAATCGGAATTTAAAATTTCAATAAACTGACTTATGTTTAAGGGAGACTCTTCAACAATTTAAATTCCTGTTTCATTTTTCTCTGGTAATTTAGGATATGTTAAAAGCACACTCAAAACATTACCGGCAGTGGATATTTTTTTTACTGTTTTTATAATGTCACTTTCGTTAAAGTGATGTATGTAAACTCCAGAATATTTTCATGGAGTCCAATCTTTGCGAGGTATAGTACTTATGCATTTTTTTCGCATTTCATCATTTTTTTGGGAATAAAAATATAGACATACTTGTACTTACATTTTAAAGGTGATTTATAATTTGAATTGCAACTGGGAACACAACGACGAGAGGCATTTTGTTAAGAAATAAACAAGAAAATTTACAACTAAAACACACAATCTGACCTAAAACATTTTCACTTCTTTCACATAATAGTTTTGCAATTAAAAACTGCATCCAAAGGTATTAATCACTATAACACACTATAATCATCCTTATTGCACATTTACTGCACGATATTTCCGCTAAAATTAAAATATTATAGAACAATGAAAGAACCACAACAACCAATGTATTAGTTGTAACTCTCATTAACTGGGAAAACCTGGGACTCCCACAGTGTTGCCAAGTAAACCTTCAGCATGGCTTGTAAGTAGAGACGGCTGTGGTATAACTGAAGCTTTTAGTGGCGATAAATCGAAGTTGAATAAAATAATGTTGCTTGTATCTATAATGAAAATGAAACCCCTTAATAAACATTACGGATCATTCTAGTAACATTGGTATATGAATTCGACCGTCATCTTGTCACAATAACAACATCATAAGGTTGTCAGTTCTAAGATTGGTTGGACACGCACCTCCATTCTTTCCTATTCTAAGCTAATCTGGGCATTTCCGTAAAACTAGAACAACCCACATCCTTAACTATTTGCGAATAGTAATCTAATCTAAGCCTGCTTCGTTTCTGCTTCTAATATGAGAAGGTGTCCTACCCGTCTCTCCTATTTCATATTGACTTCCATAGAGTCCTCTGTTCTCCTATTCTTTCTAATACCTCTTCATTTCTAACCTCTGTCTACCGTATCCTCATCATTCGCCTGTAACACCACATTTCGAACGCTTCTAATCTTTCCTTTTCCGCAGCGCCCACCATCCATGTTTCGCACTCGTACAGCGCCCGGAAGTGACTTCTTTTTATTGAAGGCGACTCGACCCTGCGCTATCGTCTGCTTTTTATCCCTACTACTCCATCTGTCCTGACTTACCTGACTTCCTATATACCTAAAATAAACCACTTATTTTTCGTTTCCTATCTTTATATTCGCTCTTTCCTTATTTTTTGTTCCCTTGCATAGCAGTATTTTTGTTTTATTTTTATTTATTTTCATACAGTACTGTTGTCAATACCGCTTCCATTTTATTTAAAGCTATCTCTAACTCCTCCTTGGTAGATGCTAATACTGCTATGTCATCTGCAAATCTAAGCATACTAATCTTTTGCCCCTGTATATCTATCCCTACAGTTGTACTGTCTTTAATGATGTTGGTCGCGTCTTCGATGTATGGGTTAAAAAGTAACGGTGTCAGTGTCCATCCCTGTCTGACTCCCTTCGAAATAACATCGGTTGTATTTTTATAAAAGAGACAAAAATTTTTGAGACAATTGAAACTTTCTTTTATGAAGATTTGTCTAAATTGTGGTGGCTTCTGATCTAGGGTTCTAATTTAAAAATAAAGAAGGAATTCTGCTTAAAGTTCTTTAATTCTTTCAAATACCTTAATTAGAAGTGGAAAAGGTATTATGTTATCTGCCGTAGTATTTTTGCGCTGATGGTTTAATAAGCTTCCGATGGAACAAATTGTAGAGACGGCTATCTCCAATTTTCGTGGAGCTATTAAAAATGAAAAACGCCAAGAGGAAACATTGTCGAGGTACGTAATATTAACTTCCGGAGCCATCCGTTTCCGTGCCGCTGCTGTAATTGAATTTCACACGGAATGAACGCAAATAAAACGATTACAAAAATATCAGAAAACACCTGACAAGATAATGAGCCGTCCGTGAAAAATGACGCGAATTAGCCGAAACAAGAAATAATAAATAGAATATGAAGCCACTTAACGATCCACCTACCCTACCATTATTAAAAACACTTTTGGTGCATCGTAACGACCCTACATTTTATGAGGCAGTTAAATTCGGACAACGGTTTACCAAAATTGCACTTAACTGTTGATTTACGTACTGTTATTGTTTCCTTTCCGTTTTATGTAGTCCACAATGAGACCAATAAAAACAGATTTACGCCGGTGAGACACAAAAATTTGGCTCATTCTGTAGCCCAAAAAGCACAACTTCCTCAAATTGAATTCACCCCGATCTCCCTTTTCTCAAATAATAATGTTGGACTGGTATTATTCATAAAGCAAACAAATTTGAATAAAGTGAAACGCAAGCATCAGCGCAGTAGCATTCGCACGATGTTCATATATATTTATGTTTGCGGCAGCTTAAGTTTATCCTATTCTTTTTCGCAACTTGGATAAAGAGAAAACGTGCAAGAGTGGAACAGGATCAAAATAGGAAAAAATAGAGACAGGAAGAATGGCCGGAAAGTATCAAAACACATATACACTGTTGTATATGCAGACTGGGTTACGAAAAAGATTGCACATAAATAACAAAGAATTCGGTTATTGTTTCAATTATTCCACGGTGGAGTGAAAGATGATACTTTACTTGCAAATGAAAAGGCCAGCGATAGGGCAGCCTGATATGAAACAAACTTTCAACTCAAAATTTAGCAACCCCGAGTATCATTTCATACAGGGTGTAACAGATATAAATGCTGAGGTTGCAGGAGGTGATAGAACATTACAAAACATGAAAATTAAGTAATATTTTTATGTCAAAATGTTCACCGTTTTCGAGAAAAACGTATTTGAAAGTACAGGTGAATTCAATTCCGGTCCTGGTTGATAAATATGACAGCAACTCTGCTCTAGCTAGTGATTACTAGCATCACTGTAGTATTTGTTTTATATTACGTTTAAACTTTGTTTAGTTCAATGAACTAATTCAGCTATACGTCATTTTATATTAGTGTAGGTCAGTCACCAGAAAACAGTTGTTACAATAATGTGACATGATACGTATTTATGGGTTTGAACTATACCGCTGCTGTAAGGACGAAATCTTTAATTTTAAAGAAGACGATCCTCCAAAAGAGTACACGCGAGAAAAAACAGTTGCTGCATCCTTATCATTTGCAGCAAGTACAAGTTATTCTTGAAACTGATTTTCAGCCGGCAGTGGATTTGTGTCGGTGGTTTCGAAATAAAAGCCTAATTTTTCCATAGGGTGTTGTTAACAGATTTTGCTTCACGTGGGACGAAATTTTGTATGATAATAATCACTATTAGTGCGAGGCAAATTCGTACATCCTTCTTGATTTTAAAAACTGTTTTCAGTAAATGTACGGTGCGAAATTTTTGGAGACTTTTTTAGTAAATAATTTTACTTACAATCAACCACAAAAAGGTAACGTTCCTTGGCATTATTTCAATTGTGTGGATATTTACCTTAATAAAATTACAATTAGCTATATATTGCTCATTTACGGATTAATGTTTACGTAACTTACATTTTTTTCTTCCTTTTGTGTTTTTACATGTGCATAGTGCTGCCTGTAATATACTTATTTAATTCATTTTGTTTCAACATTATGTGTAGTATTAAATTGTTTATCTTAGACGTTCGAAAATCGCAATGTTTACTTTTGCATCGATGTAGCTATTGAGTTTTTATCGTACTGCACTATTCAGTTCCCATTAGACAATTTGCCAGTTCACATCCAGGGCCGGCTTCGGGTTGTAAATTATTGTGATTTCTTAAAAAAAATTGTCCTTATCCACGCCAATCTTTATTATTCGTTTATCTTTTCACGTTTACACTTTGTGCAGTTCAATAAACTAATTCAGCAACACATCATTTTATATTAGTGTAGGTCAGTCACTATAAAACAGTTGTTATAATAATGTGGAATGATATGTATTTATGGGTTTGAACCATACCACTGTTGTAAGGACGAAATCTTCGATTTTAAAGACGACAAAGAGTATACGCGAAAAGGCAGAAAACTTTAGCTCCACTCATCGTCAGTGTGACAATTCTTGAAGGAATAGTTGCTGCATCCTTATCATTTGCAGCAAGTGCAAGTCATTTTTGAAACTGATTTTCAGCCGGAAGTGGATTTGTGCCGGTGGTTTCGAAATAAAAGGCTAATTTTTCCATAGGGTGTTGTTAACAGACTTTGCTTCACGTGGGACGAAATTTTGTGTGATAATAATCACTATTGGCGCGAGGCAAATTCGTACATCCTTCACGATTTTAAGAACTGTTTTCGGTAAATGTGTGGTTCGAAATTTTTGGAGACTTATTTAGTAAGTAATTTTACTTACAATCAACCATAAAAAGGTAACACACCTTGGCAATAACTCAACTGTGTGGATATTTGCCTTAATAAAATTACAATTATCCAGATGATGCTCATTTACAAATTAATATTTACGTAAGTTTTTTTAATTTTTTTTCTTCTTTTTGTGTTCTTACTTTTGCATAGTGCTGCCTGTAGTATACTTATTTAATTTATTTTGTTTCAACATTATATATAGAATTAAATTGTGTATCTTAGACGCTCGATAAAATCGCAATGTTTACTTTTGCATCCTTGTAGCTGCAGAGTTTTCATCGTACTGCGCTATTCAGTTCCCATTAGACACCTATGTTGCCAATTCACATCCAGGGCCGGCTTGCCCTTATCCACGCCGCTGAACTCACCATACGATTGTTTATTGCGTCTCGTTTACACCCTTCAAAGCTCGGCACTTATATAAACAGTTAGATATTTCTTAAAGTTAAGATGTTTCTTTGTGCTCATGAATTCTGTTTTAAGGACTTTCTTCTCTTTAAGTTAATAGTACTACAATAATCCGTATAGTGTAAATGGTGATAAATGATATAACGACCTTGTGCTCAAAAGAACGTCAGACTTTGATAAATAAAATTAGTGAAACCAACTACAGTGTTGTTATTTCTATTCTATTTGAAAGGATAAATCCGTTATTTGGTGTTATTTGTTATTGTTTTCAATTTCCCTTATATTTGCTATATTTTTAATTCTCTGTTCGATATTTTTCTTGTTTCTGTAAGTACAATGGAAAAATCTAAACCAGTAGTTATCAACGATCGGAATCAGTATACCTAGTACATCTAATTTCTCGTAAACAAAGATCGGAAAGTTAGTGCAAGAACAGCAAACGGAATTCGAAAGTTTGGATTTCGCTTCAGCCGTTGCAATTTGTTATTTTGCCGGAACAACTCCAACAACTGGTCGAAACAACTCGGAGAATGCCGCCGTTTCTTATTTATCCACCCTTTACACATTCCTTAAAACTAGTCTCGGATTTTTCTTTTCAACTTTTCCAAATAAAGTCCTTTCATCATTCTTTAAAGTTTTCGTTTGTCTTTAATTTGAATTTCAAATAAAAAGAGATACGCTTTTAGCTGCGAATAAAAACAGACTTCCCCGCCATTCTTCCTTTTGTCTCTGTTGTTCGAGAAAAACCGCTTAATGACTTTTAAAAGAAGAATATTAAATTTCTTTTATCAAACGAATTAATGTGTTTTGACAAACAAAGCAATCCATTTAGTTATAATTTAAAACAGAAAATTTACGTACTTATATACTGTATGTACGGTAAAAATATTGTCTCTACATTCAGTATAACAAATTAAGAATCAAATTAGACCCGTATAGACTTGCAATAATTATGATATGCAAATTTCAGATTAAGACAACCTAAACTAATCGTGACCTAACCTTTAAAATGTGCTTAACATTAAAAAGAAATAATATCGATCCCTACAAGTTGGAAAGCAAACATTGTAAAAACCCGTTATTAAATTCATTGCAGGGAAAAATCTTTTTCCCAGAATACTTCTTTCATTTTGCATTTTTAATGCCTCCCTTCGTTACCTTCATTGAAGTTAAATTATCTTTATTTTCTCAATTTTGCCAACGGTCCTGGTACTGTAGACACGCCTCCCAGCGAGCTGCCCGACCTGAAAAGATTTTGTTAAATATTTCCTGGATATCCTTTATGCATTAATAACTTAAATAACGCTTTTCAGTTTTCAAGAGTGAAGGATTATTTTAACTGGGGATACGAGCTTGGAAAACAACCATTAATTTAACAGGTCCAAATTCAAACTGATAATAGGGAAATATTGATTAAAATATGCATATCATTAGTGATATTATCATTCTGCAATTATTTATATTTTTACAAATACAGGAAGTTCCATAGGAATTCATTAATGTAGTGTAGCGACCAACATAAATTAGAGCACCCTGTACATATAATATCGTTGCGTAAATATGTAAATCTTTTGTATGATATTCCTTTTCTGTGTAAATATTTCTCAACATTATCTTCTAAAGCTTTTGTATTCTATCCATCTGTGCCAATAACTTTTATTACTGTACTTTCCTATAATCCCTAGTAACATTTCAACTTCGCGTACTAACCGCATGACGTCTGTACTTTGCTATCCGTCCTAATTGCTATTTTATGAGGGGTTTCTTCGGTGATTTGGGTTCAACAACTTAATTCTATATTTTCTATCTTCAGCATTTTTCAAATCATATTTTCTTACTATTGGTTCCCTTCTTTTATCTACAACCCTTAGCTCCACCTTCATAACTTTCCTAAATTATTCAAATTCTATATTCTTCAGTTCTAAATCAACCTTC
>NW_020439044.1:1452446-1496540 GCF_000699045.2 Agrilus planipennis | reverse complement strand
TGCTTATAACTGCTTAATTTTTTTCCAACTCCAACAGTGATCTTGTGAGTTATTGAATTTATATTCATAAAGGTTATTTAGAAAATTCAATTTTTAATAACATAAATATGAAGATTGGAAAAACTTTGGCGGTTGCTGTAGAACAAACAGAATAGCTGAAAACCCCAACTACAGTGTCGTGTATTGGCATTGGGGTTTTGTTGCGTTACTACCAAGTGGTATGACATACCGAAACCTATCTAAATTGAGATCGGGCATTCGTTCAAATGCGCCGACCGTTCTATAGAGATTCATAACTGTGTAATTAAAAGATGTAATATCCAACAGCTCTGTGCTACTTCGCCGACAAACACACATTTCCATTGCCTGGAAAAATATCGAGATACTTGAATAAAGACAAGAAATGATCACCAAGAAATCTTACAAGAAAAAGGTTAATTTTCAAGTCATGACAAGAATTGCTAATCGAAACCAAGACCGTTGTCTTGGTGAAATGCTAATATTTAAAGAAAAATCAGTTGGTGGCCGTAACCTTGATATTAGAATTCATTTCATGTTTTCTTTTAAGGGGACTGTAACATTTAGACTCTAGCAATGGAAAGAATGGAAAATTTCGTATTCAAAAATACCCTTGAAGTTGATTTGCTCACACTTTTTTAGTTTGTATTCACGAGAGACCAAGAGCAACATTTTGATTGATTATCATATTTCGGAAGACGTTTTTGATAAATGTTGAATATCTTCAAAGGGGTAATCAGCTGATCTTGAGTGCGATTTCGACTTGGAATTTCGAATGTAATTTACTGACTTCGAAAGCTTACAATTTTTGTCCAACATTTTTCCAAAATAATGAAATCCAATCACGATATGACTCACACTATGTAATGTTGTTTCGATTCAAAACATATTGAAAAATTTAGGTAGGATGGGAAAAAGGGCGGAAGAACTATTACAGTAAGGTCAATTTGGATTTAGAAAAAAACAGTGGAATACGGAAGGCCATTCTTGTTTAACGGTAACGATGGAAAAAGGAAAGCGTGCCTACATAGAATACGTAAATTTCGAACAAATTTTTGACAATGTTAAGTGGAACAAAATGTTAAATATACGTAAAAATGTATGGATGAGATACAAAGATAGAAAAGTGATGTTGGATGTTGAGATATTAAGCTGCGACGTATAGAAGTAAATATTAGGAAGGAAGTCAGACAAGGATGTGCAATGTCACAGCTACATTTTAATCTGTACATCGAAGACGCGATAAACATGACACCTTAAATTATAGATATACAATAGCAAAAGATTAGTATGCTTAGATTTGCAGATGATAGGGCAGTATTAGCATTTAGCAAGAAGGAGTTAGAGATAGCTTTAAATCAAATAGAAGTGGTATTGAAAAAATAGTGTTGTATGAAAATAAATAAAGAAAAAACAAAAATACTGGTAGGCAAGGGAATAAAAAGTAGGCGAAGCACGAATATAAAGATTGCGAAGCGAAAAATTATAAGAAGTGATTGCTTTTCGGTATCTATGAAGTCAGATAACTCAGAATGGAAGGAGCAGTAGAAACATAAAACAGACGACAGCGCAGAGTCGATTCGAGAAGTCACTTCTATGCTCGCGAATGGTTTAATTTAGAAATTCGAAAAAGATAGTGTGAAAGGTGTATGTTTACATGTGCGAAACATAGACGGTGGGCGCGGCGGAAAAGGAAAGGTGAGAAGCGTTTGAGTTGTGGTGTTACCGGTGAATGATGAGGATATTGTGGATAGAGAGTTACAAATGAGGAGGTATTAGAAAGAGTAGGAGAACAGAGGTCACTATGGAAATCGATAATAAATACCTAAGTGAAATAGGAAAGTAGGATGCCTTCAGAGACATGTAGGGTTAGTTAGAGACATATTAGAAGCGAGAATTAAGGGAGGTAGAAGTAAACCTGGATAAGATTGCTGTTTGTAAATACTTAAGGACCTGGGAGGTTCTAGTTTTAGGGAAATGCTAAGATTTGGCTCAGGATAGGAAAAAGCTGAGATGTGGATCCAACCATTCTTAGGACTAGACGACCTTATAATGATAATGACTATAGCATGAATCTTGAAACTGCTTGTTCTATTATATAAAGGTAACGGGACCCCATTTAACAGGTATCATTTTACGGAAATTGTTTTGTTAGCAAAATGGATCAAAAAGAAAAATAGAAAAAATTAATGAATCTTTTCGTATTATTATCTGTATATCCTTACGAACAAACATATGTACGTGATAGTTATTGATTCCCAACGACTCGTGGGTATGCCTGCAGGGTGGTTGACAATCTAAATTAAATCATAGCTTGTGTGACACATATTTGCCGCTTGACAATAAGGAGTTCCAGAATTCTTGTGAAGAATTAATACTGCTCCGGAGCATTCGATAAAAATATAAATAAGCCTTTGGATGACAGCCGGAGTCATTAGTTTACAGACAGCTGATTATTGTTTAAATAAAAAACTAAATACTAAACTTAGGTCATAAAAATGTTGATTATGTACATTGATAAAACATAATCTTTAGAAGTTTTTTTAACTTACGTGTTATACTGTCTTAGTACATATATTAGGGAGAAATTAAATGAAATTCGTTGTATTCGATAAAATCTATTTGACATTTCAAATACACATAGTAAAATGTAATGCTTATGAACCAAATATAAATATTTTATTTTAACGGTGACGTGATTGCTAGGAAAGTATCTCTAAGTAAAATAAAATTCCAGGTGGAATCTCACCGGAAGCTTTTTCTTCTTAGACTTTTCTTGTTTTGTATTCTTTTCCACTAGTAGGTAATTTTTTTCTCATCACCCGGGATTACATGACGATAGTAAACTTTTTTCTCGCATTTGTGTGTGCAGGTAATCCTACAATATTGTGTTTGTATGTATGTATATGTATATGTACAAAATGAGAGAGGGGCGCGATGCTCAACAGCGCTGAATTATTTGGCACGATCTTGGTGCCATTTATTACCCCCCGGCTAAATTAATAAGTTATGGTTTTGCTCAACAACGTCCCGTAAATTATACCGAACTGGGTAGAGCTGTACTGTGCATTTTCGGAGTAGACGCACGACTCGGCTTTCTATGACACTTGTGTTTACACTCAGATTTACAGTTACAGTTTCTCACATTTAACGGGGCATTATATATTTTTTGTGTATCGACAATATCGAATTTTCTGAATCTAACCATTGTGGTACTTTATAATTCATAATAAAGTCAAATAGGTCGATATTTTTACAAATTACGTGATTTGAAAATGAATATTTTCGAAAATCGATTAAATGCTTGAGTGACTTGGTTTTCCATCGTTTCTACTTGGTTTGATCTCATGCAACTTTCGGCCACTTTATGTCGATTCGAAACAATTAATACGAACGGAACACCGTTCAACATTTCCTACAGAAAAACGCTTAATTTTAACAATTCCAAAAGATTTTAAACCTAAAACTCGCTACCAATCAACCCTTCCACTGAACTTCATAATGCTTTAAATCCCTAACCGTAAAACCTTGTCTGACATCATAACCCTACATCCCTGTTATAAAAATGCGATCTCACCGCGAAACTATTCGTGACATCATCATCATTATTATAAGATCGTCAGTCCTAAAACTCGTTGGACATGTACCTCCACTCCTTCCTATCCTGAGCTAGTTTTCGCATCTCCCTAAGAATAGAACATCCCACATCCTTAACTGTTTGTGAACAGTAATCTAATCTAGGTCTATTTGTACTCCTCTTAACTCCTATTTCTGCTTCTAATATGTTTCTGACTAGCCCTTCATACTTGAGAAGGTGTCCTACTAACCTATCTCGCCTGTTCCTTGTTGATTCCTGTACTTCCTGATATTGTTATTATAAGACAACTGAAACCAGACGCAACATGTCGAACTACAGTAAATCGATTGCATTTTAACTACAAAACAGCCCAATAACACAATCTTACTTAAGATCATGCAAATTTTACAAATAAGTATATGCATATACTGTATTTTTATTGGGGTAGCAATAATTTTTCCCTGCGGGGGCCACATGCGGCATCCCTGATGATGCGCAAATGCGGCAAGGCGTTATATATATGCCCCTTCCTTGTCCTAGGGGGCAACCTCAAGCGGTAGTGTGGCTCTACCCATTTAGGGACCCTACCTGCACCCCCCTCAAAATTCTAGTCGGGTAGTATTTGTTCAGCACTGCATTCAGGCAAGATTTTATTCAAATATGTTTTCGGAATTTCGACACCTTTAGAAAGGTGTTGAATATTTGAGAAGTTGGCGCTGCAGTTCTGAACAATTTCGGTACGATTCTTAAAGTTACTTGTGAGAAACTGTTCATGTATGTATGCTCACATGTGTCACAACGTGTCTTGTGAAGGGCAGCAAGTTAGTACCATAGCAACCCATGCATATGTCTGTACATGTGTATGTACATAAATTTCCGAATGAGAAATACACGAAGCCGAGCCAGCTTTAAACAATGTGCTGATATTTTCTTGGCGTCGCGTCCGAACAATCTCAGTTATTCACTTTTGAATTGTGTTCCTGCTGCTATATTATCACCAATACCAAACGGACGCATCTACAATTTGTTTCAATCGTTTGACACGCTTTTTCAAACGTTTTATCTTTGGAAAACCTTCGCAATATTTTACTTCTCACAGACATTTATTGTTTTTTGAACGATTGTTCTGAATATGGTTAACGAATGATCAGTAAATCCTGATCTTTGTAATACATGTAAACGAATATAATCCTAAACCAGTTGATTAACCGTCAATCGAAACATTTGTAAAATAGAAAATACGAGAAATCTACGTTATACATCGTTTTAAATGTATTCAATTAATATTGTTAATATTGCTCCAATTTGTAGTTTATCACAAGTATTAATTCTTACTGGAATCAAATTCTAAGGATGTAGTTATTATTAAAAATTTTTATTCATGATGTTTCTTCGACCATCAAGTATCGACATCATCAGGGATAGCTTCCACAGTAATGTATAGAACGAATGATTTTTAGGCTTAAAAATTATTCAGGATCAGTAATTTTATAGCAGTGTAACAACTAATATTGAACAATCATGATAATGGCAATACGCTATTTCTTCAAGGTATTCAGAGATAACAACAATCTCATCAATTGTGTAAAGAATTAGTTAAATACTACCTACTACCTGAGAGATGTTAATGAGATGCAAGAAGTTTAAGATTAATTCAAATCACACAAAGCAAAAAATAAAAACTGGTTCAATTTTTCAATTGCAGTACTAGAAGTATTGTGATTAAATTAAAATGTCGCTATGAATATAAGCGTGAACGCGATAATTAGATAGTTTTCTAACACAACGGTATTTAAATTGTGTCTGGCTGATGTTTGGCCCTTATAATTGCTCTAGCTGCTTACAAAAAGTTTTGAAATAGTCCCCTGAGTAAAATGAAGACTCAGACTTTAAGTGAAATTAGGATTTTTTTACGAACTTTGAAGCGTCTGGNTAATATTTACGTAAGTTTTTTTAATTTTTTTTCTTCTTTTTGTGTTCTTACTTTTGCATAGTGCTGCCTGTAGTATACTTATTTAATTTATTTTGTTTCAACATTATATATAGAATTAAATTGTGTATCTTAGACGCTCGATAAAATCGCAATGTTTACTTTTGCATCCTTGTAGCTGCAGAGTTTTCATCGTACTGCGCTATTCAGTTCCCATTAGACACCTATGTTGCCAATTCACATCCAGGGCCGGCTTGCCCTTATCCACGCCGCTGAACTCACCATACGATTGTTTATTGCGTCTCGTTTACACCCTTCAAAGCTCGGCACTTATATAAACAGTTAGATATTTCTTAAAGTTAAGATGTTTCTTTGTGCTCATGAATTCTGTTTTAAGGACTTTCTTCTCTTTAAGTTAATAGTACTACAATAATCCGTATAGTGTAAATGGTGATAAATGATATAACGACCTTGTGCTCAAAAGAACGTCAGACTTTGATAAATAAAATTAGTGAAACCAACTACAGTGTTGTTATTTCTATTCTATTTGAAAGGATAAATCCGTTATTTGGTGTTATTTGTTATTGTTTTCAATTTCCCTTATATTTGCTATATTTTTAATTCTCTGTTCGATATTTTTCTTGTTTCTGTAAGTACAATGGAAAAATCTAAACCAGTAGTTATCAACGATCGGAATCAGTATACCTAGTACATCTAATTTCTCGTAAACAAAGATCGGAAAGTTAGTGCAAGAACAGCAAACGGAATTCGAAAGTTTGGATTTCGCTTCAGCCGTTGCAATTTGTTATTTTGCCGGAACAACTCCAACAACTGGTCGAAACAACTCGGAGAATGCCGCCGTTTCTTATTTATCCACCCTTTACACATTCCTTAAAACTAGTCTCGGATTTTTCTTTTCAACTTTTCCAAATAAAGTCCTTTCATCATTCTTTAAAGTTTTCGTTTGTCTTTAATTTGAATTTCAAATAAAAAGAGATACGCTTTTAGCTGCGAATAAAAACAGACTTCCCCGCCATTCTTCCTTTTGTCTCTGTTGTTCGAGAAAAACCGCTTAATGACTTTTAAAAGAAGAATATTAAATTTCTTTTATCAAACGAATTAATGTGTTTTGACAAACAAAGCAATCCATTTAGTTATAATTTAAAACAGAAAATTTACGTACTTATATACTGTATGTACGGTAAAAATATTGTCTCTACATTCAGTATAACAAATTAAGAATCAAATTAGACCCGTATAGACTTGCAATAATTATGATATGCAAATTTCAGATTAAGACAACCTAAACTAATCGTGACCTAACCTTTAAAATGTGCTTAACATTAAAAAGAAATAATATCGATCCCTACAAGTTGGAAAGCAAACATTGTAAAAACCCGTTATTAAATTCATTGCAGGGAAAAATCTTTTTCCCAGAATACTTCTTTCATTTTGCATTTTTAATGCCTCCCTTCGTTACCTTCATTGAAGTTAAATTATCTTTATTTTCTCAATTTTGCCAACGGTCCTGGTACTGTAGACACGCCTCCCAGCGAGCTGCCCGACCTGAAAAGATTTTGTTAAATATTTCCTGGATATCCTTTATGCATTAATAACTTAAATAACGCTTTTCAGTTTTCAAGAGTGAAGGATTATTTTAACTGGGGATACGAGCTTGGAAAACAACCATTAATTTAACAGGTCCAAATTCAAACTGATAATAGGGAAATATTGATTAAAATATGCATATCATTAGTGATATTATCATTCTGCAATTATTTATATTTTTACAAATACAGGAAGTTCCATAGGAATTCATTAATGTAGTGTAGCGACCAACATAAATTAGAGCACCCTGTACATATAATATCGTTGCGTAAATATGTAAATCTTTTGTATGATATTCCTTTTCTGTGTAAATATTTCTCAACATTATCTTCTAAAGCTTTTGTATTCTATCCATCTGTGCCAATAACTTTTATTACTGTACTTTCCTATAATCCCTAGTAACATTTCAACTTCGCGTACTAACCGCATGACGTCTGTACTTTGCTATCCGTCCTAATTGCTATTTTATGAGGGNATGCCTAGAAATGTATAAAAATTGGCATATTTATTATCTTTGAACCCCCATAACTTTTTATGTGGGTGAGACCGCCACGAAATTTTTATGGTACAGTGGTGGGGGAGACCTCCTCTTTCGATCCCCCCCCCCACTCCCATCGCCTCCGGTGGTGGGGGCCATCATCTAGACCTTTACCTATGCCTTTAATTTTTTTAAGGATAATCTAATTCAGAATTTTCCAGGCTAGCCCTATTTTGACTATCCTTTTGAGGACCTTAATAGATAATAAGTTGGTTTCCTGAATTTTGATTTGACTTTAGGTGACTTGTTAATACTGAAGGATGTCCGTCTTACCTATAGAACCTGGTAAACCTTGAAATCTGACAGAATTATTTTTATTTTGGAAAAACTGGAAATATCAGGAATTTATTAGTCATTTATGGAAATTCATCGTAATTGTAACATTACTTTATAAGTCGAAGACACTGATGTCCATAATTTTTCTTTATATAATGCAGGTACAATTTTGCTGTGACTTATAGGAAAAAAATATTATCCATACTTTATACAGTTGCTAAACCATTGTTTAGTATACGGGAATACATCGCACTGGTTCGATACCAGGTCTGTTTCTCTTAGTCCTAGTTTTTCTGTTGTTTCCTCGGAACATTTAGGCAAATGCTGAGGGAATAATGATATTGCATATACGACATAATCATTTATTTATCTTTTACCTTCATTTTGTCTATCTCATCTGTATCTCCCCAATTACTACCCACCTCCTTCCACGATTTCTAAAAGGATGCTGAAGAAGACCTTTCGGCCTAACCTTCGGAGATAGGATTTTGTTATTGTAAAACAAAAAAAAAGGGCGTACTTAACTGTAACATGCTGCGTTAGCCAGGTTTCTACAAGATTAACACTTTGTCTTTGGAAGAATTAAACAGAAATATAATACCCGTATTAATTCAGCTCGAGACGGTTTCCATGATTCCTCAAGAAAGGTGGAGACTGACTGATATCCGAACCTTAGCCCAAACCTAGGCTTATGATAAGAAGATAAAAAAGATGACAAACGTTCATATATACATATGCATATAATTATCACTATTTGCTCTAAGTTATGTAGTCATCTTTATTTTTCAAATGTATAACCACAGCCGTCTCTAATACAAGCCATGCTGAGAAATTTGGCAACAGCGCATTGCTGCGATGTGAGAGTCCTATTCTGCGAGTCTTACTTGTTATTACTACATGTCGTTACACATGATTTTTAGACACCCATTACGATAAAAATGAATTNAACCTATCTCGCCTGTTCCTTGTTGATTCCTGTACTTCCTGATATTGTTATTATAAGACAACTGAAACCAGACGCAACATGTCGAACTACAGTAAATCGATTGCATTTTAACTACAAAACAGCCCAATAACACAATCTTACTTAAGATCATGCAAATTTTACAAATAAGTATATGCATATACTGTATTTTTATTGGGGTAGCAATAATTTTTCCCTGCGGGGGCCACATGCGGCATCCCTGATGATGCGCAAATGCGGCAAGGCGTTATATATATGCCCCTTCCTTGTCCTAGGGGGCAACCTCAAGCGGTAGTGTGGCTCTACCCATTTAGGGACCCTACCTGCACCCCCCTCAAAATTCTAGTCGGGTAGTATTTGTTCAGCACTGCATTCAGGCAAGATTTTATTCAAATATGTTTTCGGAATTTCGACACCTTTAGAAAGGTGTTGAATATTTGAGAAGTTGGCGCTGCAGTTCTGAACAATTTCGGTACGATTCTTAAAGTTACTTGTGAGAAACTGTTCATGTATGTATGCTCACATGTGTCACAACGTGTCTTGTGAAGGGCAGCAAGTTAGTACCATAGCAACCCATGCATATGTCTGTACATGTGTATGTACATAAATTTCCGAATGAGAAATACACGAAGCCGAGCCAGCTTTAAACAATGTGCTGATATTTTCTTGGCGTCGCGTCCGAACAATCTCAGTTATTCACTTTTGAATTGTGTTCCTGCTGCTATATTATCACCAATACCAAACGGACGCATCTACAATTTGTTTCAATCGTTTGACACGCTTTTTCAAACGTTTTATCTTTGGAAAACCTTCGCAATATTTTACTTCTCACAGACATTTATTGTTTTTTGAACGATTGTTCTGAATATGGTTAACGAATGATCAGTAAATCCTGATCTTTGTAATACATGTAAACGAATATAATCCTAAACCAGTTGATTAACCGTCAATCGAAACATTTGTAAAATAGAAAATACGAGAAATCTACGTTATACATCGTTTTAAATGTATTCAATTAATATTGTTAATATTGCTCCAATTTGTAGTTTATCACAAGTATTAATTCTTACTGGAATCAAATTCTAAGGATGTAGTTATTATTAAAAATTTTTATTCATGATGTTTCTTCGACCATCAAGTATCGACATCATCAGGGATAGCTTCCACAGTAATGTATAGAACGAATGATTTTTAGGCTTAAAAATTATTCAGGATCAGTAATTTTATAGCAGTGTAACAACTAATATTGAACAATCATGATAATGGCAATACGCTATTTCTTCAAGGTATTCAGAGATAACAACAATCTCATCAATTGTGTAAAGAATTAGTTAAATACTACCTACTACCTGAGAGATGTTAATGAGATGCAAGAAGTTTAAGATTAATTCAAATCACACAAAGCAAAAAATAAAAACTGGTTCAATTTTTCAATTGCAGTACTAGAAGTATTGTGATTAAATTAAAATGTCGCTATGAATATAAGCGTGAACGCGATAATTAGATAGTTTTCTAACACAACGGTATTTAAATTGTGTCTGGCTGATGTTTGGCCCTTATAATTGCTCTAGCTGCTTACAAAAAGTTTTGAAATAGTCCCCTGAGTAAAATGAAGACTCAGACTTTAAGTGAAATTAGGATTTTTTTACGAACTTTGAAGCGTCTGGTAAAAATTATCGCTGACAGAAAGTCTGGCAGTGTTCATTATTAATTTTTAACAATATTCTGTGAAAAATTATGTAAAAATCAGCATTTAGACTTTAATAAAAGTGATCAGTGTTTTACCGTACCTTTAGCACCTGGTATCTTCAAATTGGTTATAGGTCCAAGATAGCAGATATGCATATGTTGAAAGTACATTCTAATACAAGTCTGTTCCACCTATTTTATTGTTTAGAAAGTAAGTAATGTCTGGTGGCTCTGAGATTTTCGTCTATTGACGCCTCTGTACTTCAGTGTTCATTGTCTTTTTATTATTGTACCGCTGAATATTATTTTAAATACGGTATGTCTACTGTATACCATTGAACGTTCAGAAGCTTTGCATAATAGCAAGCGAAACCATTGTAGCATCAGGTCATGATCATCAGATAATTATTGTCTTCGGCATTACATATAGTACACGTGCAAATTTGTAAAGTAAAAGATCAGATAGAAATAATTCAAAATTGACTTACAAATTTTAATTTCAACTAGCTGACAAGCAATTATGCAAAGTTGCCCAAAAGCATATATACGTAATAATAGTATTGATTCATTCCGTATGTTCAGTGAATTAGTGCTAATTTCTTCATTAAAATTCACGTAATTTGTTAATAATTAGATTGCACAAAGTTTTCGTGGAAGAAACAAGCCTCAGTTTGTAACGTCACATAAAAATTACAATGAGAATCTCACTATTAGTAAGTGTTCTAAATTGTATTAAAACTTTTAACGAAATCCTGCGAAATTGCTCAACTTCTAACTCTCTTGTTACTGGTTGATAATTTATTTAAGTATTAGGGTATGCAGAATAGTGACTGAACTAGATCTTCCGTTTAAGTTTGCAAAATTGTCGTGGTGTTCGAAAGAAGTCTGTGAAGGAGTAATAAATAATAATACGAACACTTATTAAGTTCTTGGTCAAAAAATCGAAACTACCAGGCACAGGCCGCGATTTCAATCTTCTTGTTTGTCTCATCAGCGCGCCATAGATTGTTTTGATAAACTATTGATCAACTGAATGAAGCCTTTAAAAATGTTTTGGATGTTTTATTCCCACCAGCTACTAATGTTGGTAGGCTGACAGTCTCTCCGGACTACGATAGGTGATGATTGGAATGATAAAGATGAGTTGTGCGAAATGAAGACAAAAGAGGGTAAAGGATGAATTATATGTGCAGTATTACTTCCCCAGCACTTGCCTAAGTGATCAAAGGAAACCACAGCAAAATGAGAACCAGTTTTGGTCTTAGTCTTGGTCTTGGTCTTGCTGATATAGTTTCAGCCTTGGTTTACATGCGAGCTTGTCTTGACTTTTAAAGACAATTGTGTCGATATCTGTGAGAGTTATGAAAACTTGAGAACTTACCCTTCCATTCTATTCCCTCCGATGCATAAATTGACCTTTTATCGAACAAAATAGTACTTGAAAGAAGTAAAAATTAGTTTGTCTCTATACTTCAACCATGTGTTGTCCAGTCATAGGAACAAAGAACACTTACCATACTCCGACGACACTCTTGTTGATTCTTTTTTCAAACAGTGCTAAAGTGTCTTTTTTTAATATTTAGTGTTAAAATCTAATAAAGCAAACTGAAGATTTCAAATATTGAAACTCATAAATCCGCCGGAAGTATATTTTTTCATGTAGTCTTGCCTATTTGATCTTGCTCTTGTTCGTTCGGTCTTGGTTATTGTCTTGGTCTTGCTCGTTCACTCTTGGTTTTAAACTTGGTCTTGTTCATTCCGTCTTGGTCGTGTTTTTTTTCGCATAAAGATTGTAAAACCACGACAATAAGACTAATTTTGCTTATCACTATGCGTTTCAGTAGCAACAATTTTTTCTCATTAATTAGAGGTTATCTCTAGTGGTAAAAATATAGACATAGAGAATGGACTCAGCAGTACCCTCATGAAATTGATCACTTTTTAGAAAGAAAGAAAACTACCGTGCGGCTAATACATATCTCTTTTCCTCTTTCAATACCTCATTCATCTTCTCCTGCAATACTGAGGCGTAGAACAATCAAAATTCTAAGTAAAGACAACTACTGGCAGCACAATGGCTTTATCTCTCTCACACCTTTCTACTTGTATTTATATTTCATTAACTTTCTCTAGCGATGTGCCCCTTCCATTGTCTTGGATGCGCGCTGGCAAAATCGTAGTTAGAGAGAAAAAAACTCATTATACTCAGTGTTGCCACTTCGAGGGATTTATCCCGATTCGAGGGATTTTCGACGTTTTCGAGGGATAAAGGGATTTTTCCTTATTTTGGCGGGATTTTTTGTAATTTGCCATTTTCTGGTTGGTTTTGTTTGATTTTGTTGACCTGATGAAGGCGGTCATTTTTCTAATTGTAAACGTAAAATTTTGTCAGCTATAATCGTATAATCTATAATGCTGTACGATGAAACGGTTGATATACGACGGCGACGTGCGTTCAAGCCTACTGGTGCAGCCTGCAGGTACCTGCTCAAGTCCCTACGATAAATTGAATTTGAACTTTTTTGAATTGTATATTATTTTCGTATCATTGTATGGTCTTCAGCTAACATCTTGAAAGTGATCAGTCAACAGATCAGAAGCAGATGTTAAAACTAATAAAAATAAATGTTTGAGTTGGTGTATTGTTCCGAAATCCGAACATCTAAACATCTAAACCCCCTGGGCCTGGTTTTCTCTGCATTTTTGGGAAACGAGATAACTGCATACAATAAAATTATCGATATTGTGCTATCGACACGAAAAGTTGCCCATGTTTACAGAAATATTGTATATTTTTTTCTTCGAATAAACGATTAAATTAACAAATTAAAAAATAATAATAGTAAGTTGGAGGGATTTTTAGAGAAAATATGAGACTTTTTGGACCTGCGCGTGGAAGGATTTTTAGAGAAAATATGAGACTTTTTGGACCTGCGCGTGGAGGGATTTTTAGAGAAAATATGGGATTTTTTACATTTAACTAAACATACTTTTTCATACAGTACCTGCCAAAAGTTTTGTTCAATCATGAATAGTAGTGCGAGTCGAAAACAAGCATTAAGGCCTTTAATATGTCTTGAAATATAAATAAACATCTCGTTGGTATTTTCAGTAGTAAATGGTACCAATAATAGCACATTTGAGCAATGCAATTGTAGTGTATAAAGTATACTTTATAGCCAGATAGAGCAGAGCTGGGCAAACTTTAATTTCGTACGAGTCGCTACCTGAGATTAGCTTGGGTCACTCCATACCCTTCAATGAGTACAAGAGAGTAAGCAGTAATGATCCCTATTGCTTTCTCTTTTTCTTCTACCTTTTACTCCCATATCAAGCCCCTTCATCTTGTAAACGAGCGAAGCCTCTGTCGCAACTTAAATAATACCTACGAAAATTTTCTAATGATCGTCCCGCAGCTTAGGGGTAGCATGCCGGACTACGTTCGCAATACTATTGGGTTCGACTATGGGAGAGAGGACTCATCTACGAAATAGAAGGGATAAGAAAAAGAATCTCACTCGCAGGAGCAATGAGGAGCTCCTTGGCTATACCTGAAGAGCACTCGGAAGTCAAAAGAGCCGAGTTTCCCGGCTCTGGGATAGAGGATTTACATTTATTTAACTATGGGTAAAAATTAATTAAAAAACTAATTCGCTTTAGTTTCAACATTTTTTTGGCTAAACTAAATTCTTCAACAGCGTACTGCAACTCCCGAACCGCCGTATGTTAAGTCTATAATAATATCGTTCTACTTTACATTGTAACAAACGATAATATCTTTTATAATATATGTAGACATTTAGATGTTCGTTTTTGTAAAAACTAATTCAGTTTTAATAACCTTAGTTTTTACCAGCAGTAAATTTTAAGTTTCAGGCATTTGCAGCCAGATATTTTTAGATTGATATCTAAACTGCTATCGATCGTCCTGGGGTTTAGTTGCAGTGCCTTTTTTTAACAAAAAATAAAACAAGTCGAGCAAGCAAGCGTGCTACTGTTCAGTTAGAAGGTCATAATAAATAAGGCTGTAGTCACCCACGAAAACTAGCACTTCGTTAAATTAAACTCTGACACGATGCCGCACCGCATCGTCGCCGACCACGGCTACCTACGGTCTAGGTCTTGCATTTTTAAGTTGGTTTTTGTTGTGCCCTTTACTCAACTGAAAATTATTTAACGTCAAGCCGGCCGAATGTTTTTTGTCGAATTAGAAAAGGCTTAAATAAGACTAACGGGACCGTTTCTCTTTTGACAGTCGCAATTAAAGTTTAGCAGTTGCATGAAACAGTAAGTTGCTTGTCCTCCCCTTGAATTATGGCATTCGTTGCGTTGGGAATTTATTTCAGTCTCCTCGAAAATTTAATAGGTATAATGTTACGGTTGCATGCAATTATTTATTGCACGGATATTTTAAACCTCTTTTGTCTTGCTCGCAACAATTACAGTTTTATAACAGTGGACCGTAGAATCTCATCTTTAAATCCATAAATATGATACATGTACTAATTCTTTTTTCATATCTAGCAGTAGCATTTCCAAAAATTACAAACATATTAATAAAGCATCTGGGTTAGGATAAATTGCTAATCAAAGAACTTGTTTTCGTTAGTTTAAGTGACTATTACTAAAGATTACATAGGTCCAGAATTATGTTTTCCGAGTACTCCGAAATTTTTAGTACGTATGTCTCCAGAGGACTATGGAAGTTAATAAAAAGTAGGCGAGATAGGTCTAGTAAGAGACATACTAGAGGCTGAAACAGGAGTTAAGAGGAGTAGAGTTAGACCTAGATTAGATTACTGTTCACAAATAGTTAAAGATGTAGGATGATGATGATCATTACGCCAGGAATAGTTTCGCGGCAAGACTGCATTTTTATTACAGGGATATAGGGTTCTGAGGTCATAAGGTTTTACGGTTAGGGTTTTAAAGGATTATGAAGTTATACATTTAGTGGAAGGGTTAATTGGTAACGGGCTTTAAATTTAAAATCTTTTGGAATTGTATGAGATCAATCCAAGTAGCAACGATAAAAAACCAAGTCACTCAAGTATTTAATCGATTTTCGAAAATCTTAATTTTCAAATCACGTAATCTGCTAAAATATCGCGCTACTTGATTTTATTATGAATTATAAAGAACCACAATGGTTAGATTCAGAAAATTTGATATTGACGATACACAAAAAATATATAATGCCCCGTTAAATGTGAGAAACTGTAACTGTAAATCTGAGTGCAAACACAAGTGTCGTAGAAAGTCGAGTGGTGCGTCTACTCCGAAAATGCACAGTACAGCTCTACCAAGTTCGGTATAATTTACGGGACGTTGTTGAGCAAAACCATAACTTAAGAGAAGTAGAAGTAGACCTAGATTAAGTTACTGTACACAAATAGTTAAGGATGTTGGTTGTTCTAGTTTTAGGGAAATGCGAAGATTTAGCTCAGCATAGGAAAGAGTGGAGGTGCGTTTCCAACCAGTCTTTAGACTAACGACCTTATAATGTTGTTTCCAGTATGAATTATCTAACTGTGAGTTGTAGACACAAGACTTTTGTCTGGGGTCCTCAAATGTAGTACTACCCAAAATGTCAAAGAAATGAAACTGACCATAAGAAGGATACTGATACTAACATACTGATTTATTTTTTAGTTACAAAATGTATTCTAAATACTTGTACCCTGATATGGATACTTTTTATTTTACTATTTAATATATCTTTCAAAAGATGTATATCAGTGACAGTAAAAAAATAAACAATGTAAGTGAGTATATCCTTGTAATCAACGGCCTTTCTATAATTACGAAGTGAAGCAATATGTATCTTGGTATTACGATCCCGTCTTCATAAAGCTTTAATTTCCATGGATATAATGTATTATGGTGACACGCTCATGCTCTGCCAGTTGGCTGTTATATTTGTGGTTCAGTTTTGTGTTGATTAGCTATCAGCTCATTTTTCCTCTCCTATTGTGACACTACTATGAAAGTAACCATAAGAAGGAAGGTTTTTTTTTTTCGAAAAAAAATAGAGGAGTAGTTGTGATTATGTACCAGAAAGCATCTTGAGATCAATCTAGGTCCAAAATTTCATAAAATATTCTTAGGATAAAGTTTACTAACGAAAAGTGATTTTTCACAATGCAATTTAAGTTTATATGAATAATTCACCAAACCGTAATTATTAGTTAGTAAATCGCTTTCACCGTAATTTCCGCCTTTTTACGTTAAGTCGAAATTTCTTTCACGTTGCTCGTGTGTCGGTGCTTAAAATCTTTAGATTGTTCCCTCTATAATTTCGAAATTCATTTATGACGAAGGGCTAGTCGATAGCGTCTAAAGCAATGGGATTGGGAGTTGAAATTTCGAAGACCGAGCATTCTTGTTAAATATGTGGTATAGCAGCAATCCAATGTCTTTTTTTCCGGAATTTCAATTAATTAAACTTGCTGGTTTCAACAAAGTCACGCGCCTAAACCGAAACCAGCTTTATTAAACGCAACGCATCGACATTGTTCAATCTTCGAATATTTATCCCGTATTTAAGTTTACTTCTGGCCAAGACTACGAGGTCCAACAACTTTCGATTTTCGACCCTTATCGACCGTTAGATTTTATGAGATAGTTTCAGAACAGACAGCCCAAGTTGTATTTTCAACACTAAAATAAAGGGAAATACCTTTGGAAGGCTTGCGATTGAAAAGTTATTAGGCCCTCCACATAAGTACTCATGAAGGTATCAATGAAATGAAATGGAATGAACTGGAATGTTAATTGAAGTTGCGCTTAACCAACACGTGCTAGTAGATACATTATTAATTAAACATTATTCGTAATAGAATTACTTTTTTGTTATTCACACCGATATTTTTCGTAAGCAAATAGACACGTTCATATCTTCTAATGGAAGGTGATAAATTCCTGCTCATGATCATTTATTAGGTTGACAACTAGACAATTCATACTGAAGTTATCTGCCCCGTAAATCTACAATTTTATCTGTTTGGCTGACATGACATGTATTAACATTTACATAATATAGTGTGTGGATGTATACGCATTTATGTTTTTATAATAATTTTTATAAACTAGCTCTACTCACTAACAAAGCCGGATTCGGATACAAGTAAAATATATCTGGCTATCGGATACGCATAATAGCAATAGTGCGGAATACCGGATATAAGATACTGATCTTTTTAGTTTCAAAATGCATTCTAAATACTTCTATTTTGATACGGATACTTTTTTACTATTAAATATATTTTTCGACAGATGTATATCACTGGCAATTAATGAATAAATAATGCAGATTATTATATCCTTGTGATTAACTTCTTTTCCATAAGTACGAAGTGAAGCAACAAGTATTTAGATATTACGATCCCGTCTTCGCAAAGCTGAAATTTCAAATGATACGCTAAAGCTGTGTCAGTTGACTGTTATATTTCAATTTTGTTTGGATTAGCTATCAGCTCATTCTACCTCTCCTACTGTCAGAAATGTGGCGTTACAGGCGAATGATGAGCATACCGTGGATAGAGAGGGCTAGAAATGAAGAGGTATTAGAGAGAATTGGAGAACAAGGAACTTTATAGGAGTCAATAAGAAATAGGCGAGATAGGTTAGTAGACCTTCTCTGGTATGAAGATCTAGTCAGTGACATATTAGAGGCAAAAATTGGAGTTAAGAGGAGTAGGGATAAACCAAGGTTAGGTTACTGTTCGTAAATCGTTAAGGATGTGGGATGTTTTAGGGAAATGCCAAGATTAGCTCAGAATAGGAAAGAGTGGAGGTAGGTGCGTGTCCAAGTAGTCTTAGGATTGACGACCTTATGATGATGATGAGTGTGATACTACTACTACCACTATCGAAGGGATAGATTTAGTGCGGAAATAATGAATTGTATCCATGATCCGGATAGTGATACCGTGCCAGCTACCTGGCGGATACAGATACCGAATACATTTTTTCCAAAGGATTCAGAAACAGCTTTGGGGTGTACTACAAATAAGCTGTAAATAATGGAAAAAATAAATCTGCTACAAGGGTGTAGTCTTCTCTTTTTCCGCTGATGCTGAATCAAGTGTCAGAGTAATTAACTAGATACTCCAGTAAGTGTCTGATTTAGAAAAACATTTAGTTTTATATTGTTATAGTATGTCTGAAGATAACGTGCGTTGGTTTTTTTTTGTAAGGTATGCTATTGTAACTTAAACAAATACAAGTGTTAACAGAATTTATTTGTTTTATTTAAAATTTAAATGCATATAAATGCATATTAAGACGATTTTCAAAGCATATTTGCATGCATATATTTGCTATTTTTTAGTGCATATATTCACTCTACTGATGACTCAGACTAAATAATATTTCTATTGAGCTCTACCAAAACACGCGTTGGAGTACACTTTGCGGCGCTCGTACGCCAAAACCATTGAATTTATGGAAAAAAGGTAGATACAAGAATTGTAGACAATTGTCCCTAGTTTCATTTTGTATATAACTGTTTTTATCGTAAAATGAGTTGGAAAAGAGATTTTGCCAAAAAACTGCATTTAGGCGCCATTTTTCCAATATGGCGGTGCGAGCGGCAAATATACGAGGAGGCAAAGTTGAAATTCAGAATGAGGACCTCAAAATCTATAAAATTACCAATTTTCAAAACTCCCGGAAAACTTTCTAGGCAAAACTACCAAATGACTGTACTATATATCAGAACCGCCGCTTTGACGTTCGTCACAACAATATAAATAGTATGCAAATATTGTATATGGATACTGAAATATCCGGAGACTATCCTATTACACCCTCTAGTATGGTAGGTACATACATATACACAATGTTACAAAAAATCTGTGTGCATGTCATCTAAAATACAATCTAGAAAAAAAAAATTTTGTCGCGTGTATGTCTAGTTATATTCACGACTTTGTCACGACAAAAAACCTTCGTAAATATAGGTTTAATCGGTCTCCAACTAGCTTGTAAACTGACGATTAAATTATTGCTTCCTAGTCTGCAGACACGAAAATCTTTGAATGTTGTAGAAGTTAATTTCGACGAACGTTAAAATAATAGCTACCTATACGAAAATTGGACGTTCTTTTACTCACTGATTGTGTAGCACGTAGCATATTAATTAGAAGGCACGCATGGGATAGTTTCGAATATTTATTAAAAATTGTAACGGAAATACTGTTGTAGAAGTAATGTGTTAGTCCAAAACCAGCCCTCTCGAAATAGCGTGTTAGCTGCACAGTAGATGTGTTATTGTTTCTTTTAGCCGAGTATTTAATTCATTTTTTTTCTGAAGACGCTCTAGCGGTGATTGAAGTCTCGAATCAAATAATCGTCATAAAGCAATATAACGCTATACCATACCTACGGGAATCAAGTAGCGGAAGATTTTTACCGCTTTTTCCGAGTATCTTTTATGTTTTCTCCCAAAAGCAGTCTAAAACTTACATATAATTACAATATTACAATTAAACAATTATTTTTTTTTGTGATGTTACTACAAATTTACGGTTTTCGGATTTTCCATATATTTGTGCTGTAAGACATGGCTTCATGCCAAATTTCATGATTTTAGGTTAACCGGAAGTACTGTATAGGTTTTGACTTTTGTTTATCTTTCGATTGCGTTGACTTAGGAGTTTGATTCTTTTACAACTCCAAGGAATTGTACACCTGAATATCTGACATTAATTTCAACTTGATTCAACCTCTACGAGTTCTTTGAGAAAAGGGATCTTAACAGACAAACAGACGGACTACTAAGTGATCCTATAAGGGTTTCTTTTTTCCTTTTTAGTAACGGAACCCCCAGAATACAATCTATAACAGGTTAATTGAAAAGTCCCCGGCCTAAAATAGTAAAACACATTTTTTTTGCAAAATTCGTGTTTTTTATTCAACATAGTTCCCTTCAAGGGTGATACACTGATTATAGCGATCCTCCAACTTTTCGATACCATTTTTGTAGTACGATTTGTCCTTTGCTTCAAAATAGGCCTCAGTTTCGGCGATCACCTCTTCATTCGACGAAAATTTTTTCCCAACGAGCATTCTTTTGAGATCTGAGAACAGGAAGTAGTCGCTGGGGGCCAGATCTGGAGAATACGGTGGATGCGGAAGCAATTCGAAGCCCAATTCATGAATTTTTGCCATCGTTTTCACTGACTTGTGAGACGGTGCATTGTCTTGGTGAAGCAGGACTTTCTTTTTCTGCAAATGCGGTCGTTTCTCGGCGATTTCGTCCTTCAAACGGTCCAATAACGCTATGTAATAGTCGCTGTTGATGGTCCTTCCTTTTTCAAGGTAGTCAATGAAAATTATTCCACGCGCATCCCAAAATACAGACGCCATAACCTTGCCAGCCGACTGTTGCGTTTTTGCACGCTTTGGAGCGGGTTCATCGTGTGCAGTCCACTCCGATGACTGTCGATTGGACTTCGGAGTGAAATGATGGAGCCATGTTTCATCCATTGTCACATATCGACGCAAAAACTCGGGTTTATTACGCGTGATCATCTTCAAACACTGCTCTGAATCATCAACTCGTCGTTGTTTTTGGTCAAAAGTGAGCTCGCGCGGCACCCACTTTGCACAGAGCTTTCTCATACCCAAATATTCGTGAATGATGTGATGTATACGTTCCGTTGATATCTGTAGAGTGTCTGCTATTTCATTCAATTTCAATTTACGGTCATTCAAAATCATTTTGTGGATTTTTTTAATGTTTTCGTCCGTAACAGCCTCTTTTGGGCGTCCACTGCGTTCACCGTCTTCGGTGCTCATTTCACCACGTCTAAACTTAGCATACCAATCCTTGATGGTTGATTTTCCTGGGGCAGTGTCCGGAAATTCGTTATCAAGCCAAGTTTTTGCTTCAACTGTATTTTTTCCCTTCAAAAAGCAATATTTTATCAACACGCGAAATTCCTTTTTATCCATTTTTTTCACAATAACAAAAGTTGCTTCACTAAAAATGCTATAATTCACAAACTAATGATCCGACAGCCGTCAAATTTATAGACGCGTCTTTTGAAGGTTAGGACTAACTGAAAATCATATGGATTTAGTTCTGGTGCCGCCATCTCTGTGCCAGACCGGGGACTTTTCAATTGACCCTAGTATATATGAGTTGAGTTATAAATAGTGTAATTTTCTTTAACTCAAGAACAGTTGATTTGGCTGAAAATTGGTGGAGAGGTAGCTTGCAACCAGGAGACGGACATAGGATACTTTTTATCCCGTTCCCGTGGGGGGAGGAGTGGTGAAGAGGAGTTGTAATGTTTAAATGGAACATATATTATTTGTCGTCAGATTTACTCGAAACTTGGTCTTAATGGTCTATCATTTAATTTCTGAAAGACCTATCTCGACATTGTAAAAAATTTAACCTCCAATGGAGGGGGGGGGTAAAATCTAAGATGGCGGCATTATGGAGAAACAATATTGATATCTGCGAGCGAAACCGCGGGGAAAAGCTAGTTATAAATAAAGCTTTTAATTGATCTCACTAAAATAATAAGTAAAAAATCATAAAAGTAAGGCAAAAATATATTTTTGGTGCAGTTATTGCAGGTTGAATTTCAATAATAATTCCCTTGTCCTGTAGGATTACTTTTCAAACACATATTTGATGTATTTTCTTGTAGCTTACGAAAATTCCTTGTAGCTTTAGAAAATCCGGAGTTTACAAAATCCAAACACGAACAGAATTTGACAGCAATCCGGTAAAAGGTCCTGTCGACATTAAATCCAGCAAAACAGTTCGCAACTTCAAAGAGCCAGTGAAACTCATTTCGACGTTCGTGTAGTAGGATCACGTTTTTCACTTTTTTATTATTCCCACGTTTATAATGTTAATGGGAGGTTTGGGTCGTTTCGGGAAATACTTTTCAACGGTTTTCTTTACAACGAAAAGCTCGAGAGGATGATGATTTCGCGAAAGGTGGATCAATGTAACGTGAATCCGTCCACCGGAAGCGGTTTACAAGATGCGCCTTCTTCGATTATATATATTAGAAATAAATTACCATCGTAAACGGTAACAAATCAAAATGATGACGCAGTTTAAGATAAGGAACGTTTTTTGAATAAAGATTGTTATAATTGTATAGAAGCAATCAATACTTTAATGTGGGATAACGTTCTGACTCATTAGAAAAATAGTAATAATAAAAATACGAACGTGCTCTGAAAAAGACTTATTTTGCAAAAATGGCCATATTATTAAAGTTGTTTAAAGTAACCTAAGTATACATTGGTTTTTGGCTAGCAAACGTTATCATAGAAAAAAATAAATGCATAAAATGCTCTCGTCGATTCATAAATTAAACGGTAGTGTATCAGAAATTTATCCGATGTTTAAAAATCTACACAATGAACTTTAATNTGTTTTGAATTAAGGACAGTTAAGTTCAATAATGTAATGCTTTCTAAGCCTGAAATATTTAACTGAGTAAGTTCTAATACATATTATTATTAATTAATAATTTTATTGTGTATCGTAAGTTGAAATTAAAATTTTTAACCCAAAAAAAATGGTTTTCTTATTTTTGCTTCTTTCTTGACGTCTGCTGTGAGTATAAATTCACATGTTATTCTTAATGACCGAGTTTTGTAAAACAGACAACCTAATGGATTTTAGTCAATTTTTATTTGACGTTTCGGCTCCTAAGTTTTGGACCATCTTCAGAACTACAGTAAATAAAAACATTTACATTGTTGAGTCAAAATGAAACAGAGTTTTTGTACAAATTTTAACTGACCATATTACCATAATTATAATAATTATAACTGAACATACGAAAGGTCAGTTATAATTTGTACGAAAACTGTTTCATTTTGACTCAACAACGTAAATGTTTTTATTTATTGTAGTTCTGAAGATGGTCCAAAACCTAGGAGCCGAAACGTCAAATAAAAATTGACTAAAATCCATTAGGTTGTCTGCTTTACAAAACCCGATCAGTAAGAAAAACATGCGAATTTTCTTATTTTCATTTTATTTTTATGTCGTTAATATTTGCTTCAATAAAAAAAAAAGTGAAAATACAAGAAAACCTCGGATGAGTCGATGTTTTTCACGGCCCAGAAACTGTATAGTTTATCCATTTCTACTTAAATGATTTAATGTAATGTTTGATGAGACATAAATGTATTAGATTATCTTGCATACAAGTGTAAGGAGAAGCGATCCAGTAGCTGGAGAATAATTTTTGTTTTTGCGAAGTTGTAATACCTACGTAACATGATGGTTAATATACTAAAGAGCTCATGACACATCTCGGCCCTGGACCTTACTCATCTCTCGGCGGATCTGGTTTTGACACTTTAATAATAAGGGAAGGGTATTATTACCGTACACTGGTATACCTACCGTGAATTGAATTTCTGTCTAATGCTGATCGTTAATTACAAATGAATCGTAAATTTTTACAAATTTTATGTGCAATTGGTTGTTACAGGTAGGTAGCTTTAATCATCAAATTCTACAATCTTACATAAAAATTGTCTATTAGATAATTAAATATGCCAATAGTTATTGGAAATTTGGTATGTTTACATCAAATTGTACATATAGTTGGAACGATCAAAATTGGCAAATTTTGCAATAAATTGCCTCTGAGAATGGACGTATCATTTTCCCTGTTTTTCACTTGGGACTGCAGTCATTTATTGCGTTCGAACACGCCCTTGCTATGTTAGGAAATGCTTCACGAGTCACGAGTAGTACCGACAAGGTGAAAAGAGATAACCGAATAATAGTAAGTGGTGCTGTGGTTAGCGGTTGCTTAGGTACGCAAAAGGTCAGGGTCGGCTTTTTAACTAACTGGTTGGAATTATAACCTTAAACAAGCGTCTCTGCATTCCTAAATTCCTGAGAATGTTGAACTTTCTTTAAAGTCCGATGCTGGCAACATGCTTAAATTCTGATTGTCTGCATCCCTTTCCGTTACACATTAATTGGTGTAATGTTATTCCCTTTTCTTACTTACTGTCAACTGCAATTCCTACCTGACATCTCTCTTTTATGTTTACGATATTCCCTACAACGTCTGTCGTAAACAAAAGTAGCCGGCAACCTTTCCAGTCTATAGTTAGTAAGTTGAAAGAAGTAAGTAAATGCGACAGTTTTATTGCGGACTATAGTTAAAGGCCGGTACTATTCCTTAAGCTTTTAAAAAAAACACTTTTGAACACTCAATTTATTTATTATTGATTAATGGATTANTACTCCCACTATCTTTCAACCCCTCTGTATCTCTGTCTTCCTTTCATAACAAATCACGATCTTCTACTTTTTCTTCAACCAATCAACCTTTTCAAATTTGAATTTAATTCCACCCCCAAACTATTTTCTCCACTTTTCTATTTTTCTTATTTTCATGAGTTCAGTTATTCTTCCAGACAGTTGCAAATTGATCTTCAATCTAATCAATCATTCGCTCTTTTCGTTCGTGTTATATTTTCATTCATTTCAATTTTATACAGCCCACTCTACATAAATTAAGTATTTTGTTATCAATTTGTTTTTGTTAAAGTGTTGTTAATCCTTAGTTAAGTGTTGTTAATAAATAGTTAAAACCAAGTTCAGTTTTATATCAACCAACAATTACATTTGCGTAATCCTAAAAAGTGGCCCCTAATACAAATAAAGTCGTCAAATTATGGCGACAACAAGATACCTACATTTTAATACCATTTGAAGTAGTTTAATCCTTTTTGCGGAATTTGCCAGTGTTTATATGAAAATCGACTTCATCAAACTATATATACTGCAGTAGTTAAATGTAGTTTTTGTTCAAATGATTTACAAAGTCTCTGCTGATACGTTATGCAAGGCAGAAATTATAACTTCATATGGAAGATCCATTTTCAAAAAAGACGTGGTTTTAATGGTTTTCCACGCTTTTTTCGGTAAAAAATGTATCGGTTAGGTTGGCCAAGGGCTCGGTATTATAAGCTTTTCAATTCCCTACAATCGTTTTTATAGTCTTTCTATATTTTTTGCATTGTTTACTGTTTTTTCCAACGCCATTTTATTGTGAATAGTAGGTAATTGTTTGTTGTAATTACTTTTTATCTGTGGGTCGTTCTTTAAAATCCTAAGTAGTCCGGTACTTTTTCCATTTACCCTTTTTCTCGGAAACGCGTGGGGTATCAAGTTGAAATTAATATCAAATACGTAGGCTTGCAATCCCTTGGAGCTGTGAAAAAACAAACTTCTAAGTCAACGCAATCAAAAGATCGGCCTTCTATGGCGTATATTTTAACACCCTCAAGGGAATCAAAACGTATTGTGTACTTGCCGTTGACCTATATCATGGAATTTGGCAAGAAGCAATATCTTATAGCACAATTAAAGGGAAAAATTTGTAGTTACATCACACAAAAAATATTTTTTTTACCTTCATTACACAATAACAGTGATTTGAGTGAAACATGGATACATGTGGCTTATAATATGCTCAAATTAATTTACAGGGATGTCGAGAACTTGTGACAAGATACAATCACGAGATAAAATCTCGAGTCTCCGTCTCTCATCGTGCCTTTCTGGTGTCGTTGAGAGAGAGTGTTGAAAGACTGTCAAACAAACTGTTTAGCGTCTATGAACGAGAGACTGGAGTCGCTCATAGAGAGATCCTCATTTCGTATCCAGTCTCCGAACAAGAGACTCGAATCTCCCAATAAGTGGTGTCGCGATAGACATGGTTAAAAAAATCTAAGTTCAACATATTTCAGAGATCCCAGTCTTTCTACGAGAGACTCGAGTCTGTCAATTTTTCAGTTTTATTCATTCAGTCTCTGTGAGAGACTCGAATCTCTGAATTAACAATTTTATCGTTTGAGTCTCGTATACAGAGACTGTGAGAAATCTATAAAAAACACCTAGGCAATAATTGAGAGACTGTGAGGGACGCTCTCAGAGACGCTGAAAGACTCTGAGAGACTGGAGAGAGACTGAAAATTTTTGTCTAGGAATCCAAATTTTAGGTCAATTTCAAAAATCCATGAAATTGGAGTAGAGGTTTCATTAAGGTTTCTTTTTTTTTTTATCATCCCACATATTCACATGAAAATTACTTTAGAAAATATCCATCTAAAGATAAAATTTAACTGGTCTGAGCGTTTTTTCAAAAATCCAGGAACGAGATTTTAACTCATTTGTTTCAATCTATTCGTTTTCTCTTTGTAATTGCCTTTGGCGAGTATAAACGGTGAACAATTTTCATTATTTTATTTATTTATTCTTGTTGACTGATGTGGATATTTTTTGCTAGGTAATGGTTACATGACGTAGAGGATAAATTGTATGATGCATGTTCTGCAAGGCAAATTTGCTGGTTTTTTTTTTTGAAAATAGGTAGATTAATTAATAAAATAAATGCAAGCATTTACGAAGAATAGAGATTCATGCTACGTATAATGAAGGTTCGTAACAAACAATTATCCTAGAGAGCTCGTTCTGTTCGTTCTTCCTTTTTGGATGCTTGCCAATCGACCTGCTCCGCTGTCTTTAACAACTTCGTGCATTTCAATGACCGTCTGAATTTGTCGACGAGACAGCTTAACTTCTCTATGAAAATTAATTCGAGCTGCTTGCTCCCAATGTAGGGACTAATGAAAAAATGAAACTGCTAAATTAAAAGGGTTTACGAATTTATTTCATCTGATGGAAGTTATCATACATACTCAAAATGTATGGATGTACCTATATCATAAAAGTTTGAATTTGCATACTGTGACAATTGTCATATTACAAACATTTTAATTTTAGCAATATTGTTTGTTTTGACGTTTTCATTTATCTGCTATCTGTGGGATTTGTTTTCCACATTTTGGAAACGTAAAATGAATGACGGTTTAAAAACCATAAAGCGATTGCCTCTTCTTCATGGACTACTAAAAATTTATTCTTCTTAATTTTCATTTAAGTGCAAAACGTAAATAGTAAAACGTCATAGGTAAATGTGGCTAGGTGAAAGTTCAAATTGAACTCAATCGTTGACACGTAGTGATATGCCATAAGTGTAGTAGAATATTCTGAAAATCAATTTTGTGTAAAATTGAAAAAGACCATTTTTATATAACATTAAATGTATCATGGAAATGTCTGAAAATGAAGACGACTTGCCACAAAATGTGAAGAATATAATTGAATGTCATTCCAAGTACTCCAAATCCAAGAATTGAAATTTATTATACTTTCCTCCTCTACCGAGCGGCATGGCCTAGAGGTTTAAACCGTTGTTTAGCATTTGGAGGACGTCGGTTCGATTCCCGGTTCGTTTGCCTTGGTTCAAGTTTTTCTGTGGTTTCCCTGGATCACTAAGGCAAATACTGGGGCAGTAGTATTCTATAGATAATAATCTTTCATTTTCTTCTATCTTCATTTCGTCCGTCTTGCCTTTCTCACCCGAACCACCATTCCTACTAGTTTTGAATTGAGGCTGAAGAGGGCCTTCCGCCCCACCTTCCAGCGTAGTCCGGAGGAACTGCCCATTCACCAGCATTAGTGGCTGGTGGGAGTGAAACACCCAAAAGTTTTTTTCCTCATAAATGATCGCCCTCATCTTATATAAGTAAATGTCTTTCATTGCTATGTTTTAGCTTGACTATTGAAAATTTTATATTCCGGTTGAGGGAGCTTAAAAGATTTTTTTATAAATATTTTAATAAATTTCAAAATTAAAATTTATTGAAGTTAAGTATTCGCGCTCCTATTGAGTAGATAACATGAAAACGTAGTTTTCACGCTCTTTATACTCTTTTTCATCTATTTCAGTCACTTTCTATGCTGAAACCCAATATTTTCTGAAATAGGATATGGATTTTTTGCAAATTACGTAGTGAGCCTTTTTCAAATGTATTAAAATAAATAACAAATACTTTGTCCAAATTCCGGCGCCTGTTGGAAACTTTCCTACGTGTTAGTACCTGGTACATGGTTAGTAAATTCTTTTAGCCTAAATATCCCTTATCCTAATATAGATCTACCCTTAAAAAGTATTAACGGGACGGTCATTCAGATGGTAGCACGTCTAGTACCACGACCTATCGACTGAGTCCACTTTGAACCATAGCCCAGCTACAGTTATTAATGAACTCTTACCTTTTCCCAAAGAATCTCCTTTTTGAGGTAAATATCAGTTAGTATTATATAAAATCGTCCTCTTTGGTGATTATGTTGACGAAGTCAAGCACGTGTGGTTGAAAAAAATTACCGCCTTAATTTGAAATTCTGAAGATATAGTAAACCTACTTTAGTTCTATCTAAATATCTTAATTATGTTGTTGATGTTATTGTAATACAAAAATTTTTGTTTCAGGTAAGATTCACATTCGGTTAGTCATAATGAGGATGCTCTTTAGTTCATCTATAACAGGTAAACCTTGTTCTTTATTTCGCAAAGACGAATCAATTCTAAATAAAAAATCTGTATATTATTACAATGGCACAGAAATGGTTTGTATACTCAACCATTTCATTAGTTAAACAGTCTACCATAAAAGTAGAATGCGTCTGTAGATGGAGGTGAAGAACTATATTAGTCTGCTAATTTTAATAAGTGCTTTTGGAGTCGTCATAATTTAGGATGATAATTATCAAGTAGTAGTTGTTCTTAATAGGTGAAAAATCACTGAACCTCCCGAAGAAAATTACTAGATTAAAACCATAGACATAGAGAATGGACTGCGCATTCCTTATAAAGTAAATACAGCCAAAAACGTGTGAGTGTTTGCGTACCGTGGAGGAGATGAAATTGAATGCTCACTTACCTCCTTGCCAGGCAACACATGGTTACGGAGGATATTCAAACGGACTGTATGGACTATGGAGTAATAATTTTCCTGGGCTTCTAATACTACAGGCAGTTACTAAAGGTACTATGACGTACTATGTTCGTCACTCTGTATGGTCAGTATGCAAAATGTAGGAGTCTTAACATAATCAGCTCGCACGTTTCGAACCAGGATGGTGAATGCGCTTTTGACTGGGACTCCCCGCAAGGCGCGAAATGCACCGTAATGTCTATTGTTTTAAGGTGATTTTATGGGAAAAGCTGGGAATGTTAAGGACAAGAAACAAATGCAAGGAGAAAAGAAATTGAGCCAAATAAAATCCCCTCGCGTTAATTAAATTAAAAGAAGGAAAATAATATAAAATATCAAGATTGAACAGTGAGAAAAAAGAAAGCATTTTCAAAACAATTTATTTTTCTTTGCTTTTTAATTTTACAAATTTCCTGTTAATAATAAATTACCTGCCATTTGAACAAGATAATGTTATTTGGGTTTTTCATTCCCAATAACGTAATAAATCCATTCTACTTGGATTCCATCTAGCAACGTTCTTCGGGTGGCTTGGTGACTATGCATTTTTTTGAAGGAAGGTACAACGCCATGAACGTACATAGGTAGGGGCAAGGGCAAAGCTCATTGCTTCATCTGGAAAAGGCTTTGAATACGCCGGAAGGTAGTAGCCTCCTTTCGGGAATCGTGCGAATGGGTGGGTGATGGTTCAAGTGGGAATGATGAGATGGACGAAATGAAGACAGAAGAGAATGAAAGACTATCTATGGAACATTACTGTCCCAACATTTACCTAAAGCAGACAGTCCCGGAATGGAACCAGCGTCCTCCCGAATGCTAAGCGATGGTCTATACCTCTAGACCAGGGATGAGCAACACGCATTTGCGGCCCGTTAAATATGTTTATGCAGCCCGCCAAGCATTTCTGAAATTGAATTTATTTTATCGACTTTTAATCGAAAATGTTTACCTCACCATTTAATATCGATGTGGATACAGTTCTCGAAGACTTTCAAATGGAAGTGATTGACATTGAGAATGATACCGATTTAAAAAATGTATTTTTCTAAGCAAACATCAAATTTTTTATAAATCGTATGTGAGCCCTGAGAAATTTCTGCTTTTGACGAAAAATGCAAAGCAAATGATGTCTCTGTTCGGAAGTACTTACGTTTGCAAACAATTATTTTCAACCATAAAATTAATCAAAATGACCACCGATGAAGACTGAGTGATGCACAATTCGAAGGCTGCGTACGTGTAGGTACATCATCAATTCCGGTTGATATTGATCAGCTTGTATCGAAAAAACAGNCTTCAATAAAAAAAAAAGTGAAAATACAAGAAAACCTCGGATGAGTCGATGTTTTTCACGGCCCAGAAACTGTATAGTTTATCCATTTCTACTTAAATGATTTAATGTAATGTTTGATGAGACATAAATGTATTAGATTATCTTGCATACAAGTGTTGTTTTTTAATTTGATATTTTTTTATTCTAATGTTTATTATAAATAAAGTTCTGTAAATTATTAATAAGTGTTACTTTATGTGCGGCCCGTCAAAAAATTTTAAAATTTAAATTGGCCCGTTGATTAAAAGGTTGCTCACCCCTGCTCTAGACTATGCCGCTCGTTACAGAAATCAAACATATTAAACCTATATAAATTTACATTTATTGATAATAATCTCTCACCCTAGAAAAAATTTCTTGCTACGCCAATGTACACCGCTCACCTGTAAAGGTGAGCAATACAATATTACAAGCGCAATATAAATGAGCGACAGCAAATAATGCTATCATAACAATGAGAGTAGGTAGTAAAGTTCTGGTACAACACGATAAGCGAGAAAGTATTCATTTGCGTAGTCTGGACGCATCTTTTCATACAATTAAGCGCCGGTGCACACTTGCGGCAATCGCCGCTACGGCACCACAATTGCGGCTTAAAGTACTAACAGGTAAATGGGTTAATGCACATTCATCTGCGCGGGGCCGCGTGTCCAAATGGCGACCGTTTTGAACCGCAGGTCCCTACGGAACCGTGGCGCCACCGCTGCCGCTATGGCGGTTTTGTAGTACTCGTTTGTATATCGGCTGGTACACACTTGCGACAAATTGACGCAAAAAAGGATGGCTGCTACTAGAACTTCTGAAGATTTGGATGTAGAATTATTCATTGATGCATAAAGGTTGGTTCCCAGAGATATGGGATATTTCCTCAGAAATATACCTATACCATGAAAGAGTCAAAAACAGGTCTGCATGGATTATAATCTGTGAAATGTTTTCCGATGGATTTTTGGAGCTGGATGACAAGGAGAAAACATTTCTAGTGGGATTATGGAGACTCTTAATCTGGTATCTTTTGCGATCTTATCCTATCAGAAACTTTTGCTGTTAATTCATCAGATGAAGCAACACTCCTTCGAAAGTAGTTGAAAAATTAGTCAGGATTCTCCCTTAAATACGAAAACGACGTTACAAATGTGCCCCTTGTAAGCCGTAAATCGGTATATGGATCTACCCAAAATCGTCTCGTTTTTTTTTTTTCGATCAATAACGCATTTGTACACCAAATACGTAAAAACTACACGCCTTTCATATATAAAAACTTCCATTTTGCACTATTCAACTTGTCGCACTGACTGATTTTCTTTAAAAACGAATGACACTGTATTAGATATATATTTTTATTACTTTTGCGGCACCGTAACAAAACCGCAAAAATACCAACAAGTGTGCAGCAAACTTTGCGGTGCCGCTGCGGACCCGCGGCGGCAAACTGTCGCAAGTGTGCACCGGCACTAATTCAGTTATAAAAACCTTTTACAACAGAATACGGTGTATTAGAGGTCGCGATCGACTTTACATGAGTAAAACTTGTGACAGGTTGTGTACAGATTTGTCCTAAATTATGCATCAGCGTTCATATCGAACAAAGTAAAAAAAACTGTTTAACTTTCTGTTCGGAGTCCAACTGTACTAGAACATACGATTTTCCAGCTGTTGTTTCATCAGATTTTTAATCAATTATGCAGAAGCTGTATGCCCTCAGTGCATTTTTCATTTGATATTGCCAATAATTTTTACATAAAGCAAACAGAAGACAAACTATAGTTTACAGGCGAACATACAACAATAATTTTTATCGAAATGTTTATTGTATCTCTTCAATATTGGTTTCGCAATATGTCAACTTTAATATAAATAACCAGTGGGTTATTGAAAATTTAACATTCAAGTTCTGTTAAAAAGAATCTTTGGTTTTTTCAGTTGGTTGATGCTGATTTGTTTACTTACGTATTTAGAAAAAAGTGTTTTGATGCTAGACATAGGAATATGATCATTGGGATCTGATATGAGGACGTGGTTTAATTAATATGGATAATTTTTGGTTGCAAATTTAAATTAAATATGTCTGTTTTGAATTAAGGACAGTTAAGTTCAATAATGTAATGCTTTCTAAGCCTGAAATATTTAACTGAGTAAGTTCTAATACATATTATTATTAATTAATAATTTTATTGTGTATCGTAAGTTGAAATTAAAATTTTTAACCCAAAAAAAATGGTTTTCTTATTTTTGCTTCTTTCTTGACGTCTGCTGTGAGTATAAATTCACATGTTATTCTTAATGACCGAGTTTTGTAAAACAGACAACCTAATGGATTTTAGTCAATTTTTATTTGACGTTTCGGCTCCTAAGTTTTGGACCATCTTCAGAACTACAGTAAATAAAAACATTTACATTGTTGAGTCAAAATGAAACAGAGTTTTTGTACAAATTTTAACTGACCATATTACCATAATTATAATAATTNCAATACCCTTATAATCTGGTATGGTCCGAAATATTTTGGCTGTACTTTCAGACCAGGGCCAAACTGAGTCCTTTTTATTGCCACTAAATCACCTTCTTTATACGTGATGGCCTTCTTGCGTTTTTTATTGAAACTTCGCCGATTTTCCTCCTGGACTTGTGCAATTTTAGTCTTCGCTTCAACCCTTAATTGATCTCGTTGCTCTTCAAACATCTTGATCCATTCATCCTCGATTATCTTTCGAACTTCTGGGTCGTCTTTTAATCGCATGTGTGTACCAAACAGTAAATTAAATGGTGTCTTACCAGTGCTACGACTGGGAGTTGCATTCAGGTATTGCTGGACAATGGTGAGGTACTTATACCACTCGTCGGCCCTTGGTGCTGCTAATTTCGTTAATAATGGTATAATCGTCCTGTTAACCCGTTCGACTTGACCATTACTTCTTGGAACGCCTGTTGTGATTTGTACATTTTCAATATTTTCTTCTTTGCAATACTCCAGAAATGCAGTTGAAGTAAATGCCGTGCCTCGATCGGTAATAATTCTGCGTGGATTTCCAAAGATTACTGCCTGCTTTCTTAATTTGTCTAGTACTTCGGCCGTATCGGTAGAGCGTGTCGTATATAACCATACAAACTTTGAAAAAGCATCTACGACTACAAAGATGTACTTGTACGATTTTTTTGTGGATGGTATTGGGCCTAAATGGTCTACATGAAAAGTATCTAACGGAACACTACCTTTATTGATCGGATTGAGAAATCCCTCTTGCTTACCACCCTTTCTTTCACTTAGTATACAGTTTATACAATTACTTACTACTTGTTCCACTATCTTACGAATATTCTTAAACCAAAATTCTCTTAAGACTAACGCTTCGGTTTTATTAATACCAAAATGTCCACATTAGTGCGCGCGTCTAACAATCTGATATTGCATGCAACTAGGAGGAACAATCAAAGGTTTGTCATTTACAATATTATACAATAAGTCATTTTTCTAAATTTATAATTGCATTTACTATTATGTACAGAATTTACAATCTTTTGTATTTGTTCGTCACTACTTTGTGCCTTTTTAAGCTTTACAATTATAACTTCTTCACACTCGTTTGGCAATAGGGCACAAGGCAAGGGATGTTTGTTTAACGCATCTACATGAGACATTTGTCTACCTAATCTGTGTACAATGGTATATTGAAACTCTTCTAGTAATAATGCCCATCTAGCTACTAGTACACAAAGATCTGTTTTAAACATTGTCATCGTAAAAGTTTGGCAATCTGTGGCAATAGTGAAAGGAGGGCTAAGTAAATAAAGTTGTTTAATGCTTTTATTACAACGAAAACCTCTAACTCATAGCTGGTATAATTTTCTTCCGCCGCTGTCGTTTTACAAACGTCAAAGTGTCAAATGCTTCGACCTCTGCTGCACCTAAATGAAACTTTACGTTCGCCCTCAATACATTGGACAACGAGTTAAAGGCCGGTACTATTCCTTAAGCTTTAAAAAAAAACACTTTTGAACACTCAATTTATTTATTATTGGTTAATTAATTATTTGTTGAATTTGTTCTTAACTTTGGAGGATTTTGTTGCTTAATGGAATAGGAGTTACGCCTTACGGAAAATAGCAATACACTATGTGCGTTAACTATTAACACGATAAGAGACCGACCTAGTCGTTTGAAAGACTGTTTGTAACTCCACGATCGAAGTTATTGATTGTTTAAAGAAAACTTGCATATCTGCTGATTAATTAAAAAGGAACGGATGGCGTGGGTTTGCCAACCGTCTACCACTGATAAGGCACGCGTTTTGTTACAATGTTAGCATTTTTAAAATGGTTAACTCTATGCCAGTTTTAAACGTCTCAACTATATTTGACTTGATGGATGTTGAATGGAGACTACCGAGATCCCTAAATGGAGTAGACTGCAAATGGATTGAACTACACTTTAAACTGATTGTTATGCACTTAATTCTAGTTCCATAGGATGACGGGAACATGGTTAAAGTAGGGTCTAAAGTTTAATTAGAACCTATGTAAGGGCGACCGGGTTAACTTACAATGTTAACCGTACTGATGTTTTAGTTAGATCATCATGTGAGCTTTTAAGGGACATTAAATGATCTGCGGCGAAGCTCTTAGTTGTGGCGTGGACGTAAAAGGTTGACTTGCGTCAACCCCACACATGCAATCAGTTTACAGTTTACAGTAGCATTTCATGTGTTCTGTTTGTCGTATTTACACGGGAGTCAGATTGTCATTTTTCCTATTAAATGTCGTAATCCTTATCTTCATTATCATTGAACTCGTCAAGCGACAGACTGTCTGAGGTAATCAGAAACTCAGTAGGCCCTGGTGGAATTGTGCCCACAATTAGATCATATTTAGTGTAGACGAGTTAGTTTTTTTTTTTTAAGAAAATTCCCCCGTTCATATTTTTTCCGGACAGATAAAAAAATAGCAAAAATAAGTGTATATCATCATCATTAAGGTCGTCAGCACTAAGACTGGTTGGACACGCATCTCCACTCTTACTTATCTTGAGTTAATCTTCTCATTTCTCTAAAACTAGAACAACCCATATCTTTAATTATTTGCGAACAGTAATCTAATCTAGGTCTACCTCTACCCCACCTAACTCCCGTTTCTGCCTCTAATATGTCTCTGACTAGACCTTCTTGCCTGAGAAGGTGTCCTACTAGCTTAACTCGCCTATTGACTTCCATAAAGTCCTCTGTTCTCCTATTATTTCTAATACCTCTTCACTTCTAACCTTCTCTAGCCACGGTATCCTCATCATTCGCCTGTAACACCACATTTCGACCGCTTCTAACCTTTTCTTTTCCTCCGCGCCCACTGTCCATGTTTCGCACTCGTACAGCGCCACCTTCCAAACATACAGCTTTAGCAACTTTTTCGAATTTCTAAATTAACCATTCGCGAGCACAGAAGTGACTTGTTTTTATTGAAAGCTACGCGACCCTGCGCTATCCTCTGCTTTATATCCCTACTACTCTTTCCGTCCTGACGTATGTATCTGACTTCATAGATACCTAATATTAGCTACTTCTTCTAATTTTTCTCTCCTATTTTTATATTTGCTTTTTCCCTACTTTTTGTTCCATTATATGCCAGTATTTCTGTTTTGCTTTTATTTATTTTCATACAGTACTGTTTTATCAATACCGCTTCTATTTTATTTTTACTGTCAACAATGTGAAACAAAATGAAAATTTAATATTTCTTTTTTACAAAAAAGTTATAAACCAATCTTAATGTACAACCCCTCATTTTTCAGTCTGTTTAAGCGCTACTTAAGGCTGTTTTGTTTTCGTGAAATTTTTTTGTTTTCGCATCGTAAACGTTGTTTGACGGACGTTTTTAAATTTTTTCACATAGCTGTGTTGTTTTTCCAAGAATGTGTACACTTATTTGTACCATTTTTCTCTTGTTTGTCCCGCAAAAAAATATCGACAGGGATTTTTTTTTAATAATCTAGCTTGTCAATACTAACTCAGGGTAGGTACTATATCACAGACAAGACATGAGCGTATGGATTAACTGCTTGAACAGCTTCAATACACTAACAGAGGAATCCTTCAATCTTCATACATTCGTTAGATTAAAATCCACTTGTGCACTTTTAACTTGACACATTTCGTTTTACAGACCAATCTTGGTAATCTTCTTTCTTCCAAAGTTTTACATGAAACTCAGCTCTAAATGTAAATTAAATCGAAATTAATTTAACTCCGATTGCAACAAAATGTACATATTCTAAATCATACGTCTGCGAGTCCGCTGTTGTCATGGTTGTTTGTTTTGTAGAACATTGGGTATAAATGTCAAAATATACCAGTTTATGCAGGAATGCAAAGAGGAAAATTAAGGATGGTATTTTGATGCGGGGGTAATTAGTGGACTGAGCTTTTGCTCTACTGCAGCGGCTAAAAGTTCGCGTTTAGAGAATGCCGTTTATGACTAACTGCTACTGGTAAATAGATAAACACAGGGTGTCTGACAGTGAGCACCTATTTCGAAAACTACTTCGATTCGAATTTTGAAAATTCGGACAATAGCGTTATTGGATATGCTCTCTTTAACTAAATAATGGGATCCATGTAGCATTTCCGGTTATACAGGAAGTTTGACAAATTTAAGTGGAACAATCTTTATATTATGGCGATTTTGAATTATACTTATGATTTTAGACAGATCTTTATAATGCTTTTCTGCTTCAAAAATTTACCGTTTTCGAAATATTTTTTTTTTTTTTAAAAAAGGTATCACAGAACAGTAGGTCGCGAAAAAGCAAGCCTATTTTACACTAAGAAAGCTGGAGCAACTATATTCTCAGGAAAGGTAGCTATACTCCCAAGCTACCGTCTATACTTTTAAAGTGGGTTAATTACATGCAGGGTGTTAGATATTTAGTGGCGGATTTGGGTAACTTCAAACAATCTTAAGTCAATTTTTTCACCCTGTATATATTTTCATGACCTTATACAGAATTTTATTCTCTTTCGAATGGTACCGTGGTTCCCTATACCCATCTCCTCTAGTTTTAAAATTACTTACTGTTCTTTGTATAATTAACTAAACCGTTTGAAGAAATTAACTAGCTTACCTTTCCTGAGAATATTGTTGCTCCAGCTTTCTTACTGTAAAATAGTCATGCTTTTTCGCAACTTCTTGTTCTGTGACACTTTTTTCAAAAAAATTAATATCTCAAAAACGGTAAATTTTAGAAGTAGAAAAGCATTATAAAAGTCTACCTAAAATCATAAGTAACAGGTCAATTGAAAAGTCCCAAGCCTAAAATAGTAAAACACATTTTTTTTGCAAAATTCGTTTTTTTTATTCAACATAATTCCCTTCAGGGGTGATACACTGATTATAACGATCCTCCAACTTTTCGATACCATTTTTGTAGTACGATTTGTACTTTGCTTCAAATTAGGCTTCAGTTTCGGCGATCACCTCTTCATTCGACGAAAATTTTTTCCCAACGAGCATTCTTTTGAGATCTGAGAACAGGAAGTAGTCGCTGGGGGCCAGATCTGGAGAATACGGTGGATGCGGAAGCAATTCGAAGCCCAATTCATGAATTTTTGCCATCGTTTTCACTGACTTGTGAGACGGTGCATTGTCTTGGTGAAGCAGGACTTTCTTTTTCTGCAAATGCGGTCGTTTCTCGGCGATTTCGTCCTTCAAACGGTCCAATAACGCTATGTAATAGTCGCTGTTGATGGTCCTTCCTTTTTCAAGGTAGTCAATGAAAATTATTCCACGCGCATCCCAAAATACAGACGCCATAACCTTGCCAGCCGACTGTTGCGTTTTTGCACGCTTTGGAGCGGGTTCATCGTGTGCAGTCCACTCCGATGACTGTCGATTGGACTTCGGAGTGAAATGATGGAGCCATGTTTCATCCATTGTCACATATCGACGCAAAAACTCGGGTTTATTACGCGTGATCATCTTCAAACACTGCTCTGAATCATCAACTCGTCGTTGTTTTTGGTCAAAAGTGAGCTCGCGCGGCACCCACTTTGCACAGAGCTTTCTCATACCCAAATATTCGTGAATGATGTGATGTATACGTTCCGTTGATATCTGTAGAGTGTCTGCTATTTCATTCAATTTCAATTTACGGTCATTCAAAATCATTTTGTGGATTTTTTTAATGTTTTCGTCCGTAACAGCCTCTTTTGGGCGTCCACTGCGTTCACCGTCTTCGGTGCTCATTTCACCACGTCTAAACTTAGCATACCAATCCTTGATGGTTGATTTTCCTGGGGCAGTGTCCGGAAATTCGTTATCAAGCCAAGTTTTTGCTTCAACTGTATTTTTTCCCTTCAAAAAGCAATATTTTATCAACACGCGAAATTCCTTTTTATCCATTTTTTTCACAATAACAAAAGTTGCTTCACTAAAAATGCTATAATTCACAAACTAATGATCCGACAGCCGTCAAATTTATAGACGCGTCTTTTGAAGGTTAGGACTAACTGAAAATCATATGGATTTAGTTCTGGTGCCGCCATCTATGTGTCAGGCCGGGGACTTTTCAATTGACCCTAGTAGAATTCAATACCGTCATAATATTGTAGCTGTTCTATTTAAAATAACGAAGTTGGTGTCAATTTTCCAATAACTTCCGAAATATTCTAATGGGCGGTCGCCGTGAGACACCCTGTATTCCCATGTGGTGTTTGTAGGCGTCGAAAACGATAGCATGTCGGCAAAGAATAATATTCAGAAGGAACATGGTACCTAATAATGAGAAGACGTATTCTCTCTTTCCCGGTAATTTTCGCAAGGCACGGAAATGTGTTTCCATTACTCTTTCCTAATTATTATGATTGCATATTATACGTATTAGACATTATTAAGTCAATAAAAGCGCCGCATTTATGAATAATTAAACAATTACCCGGTTACTAGTCGGGCCACTTCTCCGCCTCCCTTCTTGTCATTTTCTCCCGGTATATGACGATTTGCATAGAATATAAATATGTGGAGGGTTGCAAATTGGCCTAACACTGCCATTTTGTTACGACTAAATGTAACTCAAAGAAAAAAAGCTTTGGCTGGCGTACTATGCGCGCTAATTTTGTATTCAAATTGCTAAAATAAACACAACACGTACACCAAACAACGGGACTGTGTTAAGTATTAGTGGGTTGAATATTTTCGCGATTTTAGTTTACGTTTGGTTTGACCCATATACTTATCATTTCCTTTCTTGTTTCTTATGGTTCATCAGAAAAACTTAACAGGACGTAATTGATATTATTAATCATTTTACTAATTAAAAGAAGTGCACGAATTATAATTGAATTGCAACACAAATAGATTTATACACAGCATTAATAAAAAAGAGAAAATTAAATGTAGATTAATAAAAATTAATAATACTAGATTTTACCCGTGGATTCGCCCGCGTTGATGTACGATGTGTCAAATATTATCAAATATGTAAAACATTTGTTAAATTTGTTCTTAAGATCTGGGAAGATAGAATTAAAGTTTCTAATTTTCTAGGTTAAACATACAGTTTGCGTAAAATTCGGGATGAAAAGAAATTTTCTTATCCCTTGGGAACAGTATTTTTTTAGAATAAAAGGGACCCTATATTCTTTTATGTACCCTTGATAATGAGTGTACAAAATTTCATGATCATCTATTGCGTAGTTAAGGCGTGAAGTAGTAACAAACAAAAAAAATTTACATTCACATTTATCATATAATTAGGATTTGTGACTCGAAAATTCTCGTTATTACTACTGTACTTTGTGAAAAAATATCTTTTCATTTTGATAGGTTCGTAATCAAAAGTATCTGTAAGTTGAATGAAAAAACAATTGTTAATAGACATTTTACCAAAAAAATTTGAAAAATGTAAGATAATTTAAGAGGTCTTTAGAAAAATTGTACCGGTTCTTTGGTTCTTTTTAATTAAAAGTGCTTAGGTATTGGTTAAGCTAATGAAAATGTTTTGTGGGGAAAGGGCACTGAACTCATTCTTATCTACGTAGTGAAATTTATTTTTGTAAACGTTGTGTTCTATAACAGAAAGCAGAATATCATCCATATCTAGATTCATAAAAATTGTTCATTACTGACATCGAATTTTGAAATCATTAGCAAATACTAAATCCACTTAGTATCTGTTAAGTTCTAGTAAATCAAACGAATTTCTGCAAAACTAAACTAATAATTGTAAATAAAGCATTAAAACTTCAATATACAATTTATAAAGTATAAACGCGTTTCAATATCCAAAGTGTCATCCTCGGTTAGAGATAGTGTTATATAAAATTTCCTGTACTTGTAGGTCACTAGTGCATGTTTTTCACATCTAAATCATTTGTTTAAACCCACAACCTATCATTCGGCTAGCAGGTCGATTAGCAGTCGTATAAATAGTTAGATTAAATTCAAATAATTAGTAAGGCAAACTGGAGAGATGGGCGACCGTCTTCACTCACCGTGATGGTTTCTCTGCTATTTTCTGAGACCAAGTATAAATGCAATATTTTATTATTAAAATAGCCAGTATAAAAATACTAAACGGTTATACAGTTATTGAATTGTTTAATATTAAAAAATGTATAGTGTAATTTTCAGAANTAAGAGGTCTTTAGAAAAATTGTACCGGTTCTTTGGTTCTTTTTAATTAAAAGTGCTTAGGTATTGGTTAAGCTAATGAAAATGTTTTGTGGGGAAAGGGCACTGAACTCATTCTTATCTACGTAGTGAAATTTATTTTTGTAAACGTTGTGTTCTATAACAGAAAGCAGAATATCATCCATATCTAGATTCATAAAAATTGTTCATTACTGACATCGAATTTTGAAATCATTAGCAAATACTAAATCCACTTAGTATCTGTTAAGTTCTAGTAAATCAAACGAATTTCTGCAAAACTAAACTAATAATTGTAAATAAAGCATTAAAACTTCAATATACAATTTATAAAGTATAAACGCGTTTCAATATCCAAAGTGTCATCCTCGGTTAGAGATAGTGTTATATAAAATTTCCTGTACTTGTAGGTCACTAGTGCATGTTTTTCACATCTAAATCATTTGTTTAAACCCACAACCTATCATTCGGCTAGCAGGTCGATTAGCAGTCGTATAAATAGTTAGATTAAATTCAAATAATTAGTAAGGCAAACTGGAGAGATGGGCGACCGTCTTCACTCACCGTGATGGTTTCTCTGCTATTTTCTGAGACCAAGTATAAATGCAATATTTTATTATTAAAATAGCCAGTATAAAAATACTAAACGGTTATACAGTTATTGAATTGTTTAATATTAAAAAATGTATAGTGTAATTTTCAGAACTTGCAATTCAAACACTATTTGGATCAAATAAAATAGAACGAACTGTTTTCCAATTTAGAATATGACAAGTCTATTCAAATTTACCATTTGTCGATGCTCCTTTTCAACTGGTTATTTTACCATCTATCTATATGCCTTTCTTTTCAAGAGTGTAGGTACTTTTATTGGAAAAGGCTTTTATCAGAATGAGATGACTTTCTGCGATTGACCTGATATCTTGATCGGTATCATTTCTCTAGATGTGGATGCAGTCACGGGGATTCCTTAAAGGTATTGGAACTACATCGGGTAGTGAATGCAAAGTAAAAGATCTTTTTTGTTGCTGTCTTTTTCACTATCAGCATATCAGCATTGTTTCTCTGTTTGAACAATAACTTTTTAAAAACACTATTAAGCGAAAATGCTATTTCATTTAAACCATTTTAAATAAAGTATTTCAATTGTGTTATATGTACTATAAACTACCATAACTTGTACTTTTAATGTAAAACTAACGACAATTAGGAAAACAAAACTGTTAGGTTTAGTTCGCATCCATTTAGCTTTTTCCTTTTTGTTTAATTGTTAAAACTTTTCTATTTCATTTTCTATTTTCTTTATTTATATTGTAGTTTTAAGTTAAAGATAACATTTGTATGCCAAAATAAATTCCAATATGTACAAATATTTTGGGGTTTATGGCACCCTTCTATATATTTTTTTATAGTTCCGTCACTCAAATCAAACCAATTCAAATAAATTCAGTTCATCAATGAAATCAAATCGAAATTAAACATCAGTTATTAAAATCGATTTAAATGGCAAGTTGTATAAGGCGTATACATGGATATATTATTATATTGTTTATCCGGTGCGAAAACCAGAGGTATACGGCAGAGCCGGCCAAACTCGGATCTTTTGCATCCCGAGTGATCCTCAAGGTTAACCAAGTAGCTCCTCATTGATCCTGCGAGTGCGAGTGAGATGATTCTTTCCTTTTATTATCCCTTCCATTTCGTAGGTGAGTCCCCTCTTCCATAGTCAAACCCAATAGTATTGCGAACGTAGTAACGAAAATTTTCGTAGATATTATTTAAGTTGCGAGAGTGGCTTAGCTCGTCTACGGGATGAAGGGGCTTGATATGGAAGTGGAAGGGAGAAGAAAAAGACAAAACAAAATTATTAATTACTGCTTACTCTCTCATACTCATTGAAGTGCATGGAGTGACTCAAACTAACCTCATGTAGCGGCTCCTGCGAAGTTAAAGTTTGCCCGGCTCTGGCATACGGGATAGTGATTGATATCTCATGCAGGAAAGTACGATTGGGTTAGGTGTGGACCAAGGCTAGCTTGCCAGTCATAAGCTGTAGGACAAAGTTAAATTACAACTCTGGGTCAAACATGGTTGAACTAGCGAATGACAACATGAGGCTTGGCTTAGCATACAACCTTGGACCAACGGTGAATCCCAAAGATGTGCCACAGTTGGCCTAGTGACAACCAGCCTACTGCCAAAATCAAAATCAGTGGTAGCCCAGAAAATAAAATTTGTTGATAAACATATATAAACAATTAGTTTAAATAACCATCACTTATTTAAGATTGGAATTAAGAGAGTAGTTGTTTATTGTGAATTATAAAAAGATGAATACAAATAATTCCATAAATATTCATAATGATTCATCTTTATTTCTTTGCTGACCGCTTAGATGGTCCGCCGTCACGATCTAGAGCTCCAAAGAGATTAACAAATACATTAATCATTTTTTAATCCAGGTTCAGTTATCTTTATTAATAAAAAAATAATATATTTCAGGTTGTTAAAATAGTTTCTCCTTTTCCTTCAAAATCAACTATTTGAACAAAACTATTATAATCTCTCTAATTAATAAAAAATAAAATATTGATTACAATATTTATTTAATCTCTCTTGATATCATTTTATTTGAATTTAAGTATAGAAAATAAGTCCCCGGTCAATGTAAGTT
>NW_020439044.1:1344869-1444979 GCF_000699045.2 Agrilus planipennis | reverse complement strand
TACCGCGCCATTTGTGGTATTTTCTAAAACGCGCTGTTAAGACAGCAGGGAAAAGTTGGTCTGTGTTCTGTCGGAGCTGCCTGCTACGCGCTGATGAAATCCAAAAAGATCGAAATCGCGATCCGCGCCTGGCTGTCTCGACAGAATACAGACCACTTCGAATTATTTTAATAATAATAATTTTTCAATCCGTGTTCAATAATCTTTATTAATAAAAAAAAGAGTAATATAATTCAGATTGTTAAAATAATTTCTTCTTTTCCTTCAAAATCAACTATTTGAACAAAACTATTATAATCTCTCTAATTAATAAAAAATAAAATATTGATTACAATATTTATTTAATCATTTTCGGTATCATTTTATTTCAATTTTACTATGGGAAATAAGTCTCCGTTCAATGTAAATTGACCCAAGCTGGCTCAAGGTTAGTCAGCCGAAGGTAATTTGGTCCAGATATGATGGGATCTTGGTAGATCAATTGTATGTCCAACTTGGCCCAACCTTGGATGAACTCCTTTCAGCCAAAGTTGGGCAATCCAATGAGCATACGTAATCCTAAAATGTAGCATCGTGCTACAGATGGCGTTTACTGCGCCATTTGTAGTATTTTCTAAAACGCACTGTTAAGACAGCAGGTAAAAGTTGGTCTGTGTTCTGTCGGAACTGTCTGCGATGCGCTGATGAGATCAAAAAAGATCGAAATCGCGATCCGCGTCTGGCAGTTTCGACAGAATACAGACCACTTCGAATTATTTTAATCCAATGTTGAGTCAAAGTTCACCCGATCGTCAACTCTGGCAGTTCCTACATGGGGTATTTACTACAACCACCAAACATTGAAAATTCAGTATTTGGTGTAAATGACTATTGAAGAAGTCGATATAATTTCGAGTCTAAGAGGTTTAAGAAAACATTCTTTTAATCCGATGTTAGAATATGTCCTAGATCTTAAGCTATATTTGCAAATTACATTTAAAAGAGTTAGATGAAGCATACGCGATAATCTTCTCATACGGATTCTTATATTGGTTATAAAATGCGAAACATTTTGAAAATTAAAAGCCATTCCAGCATGAAATTTAATTTAAAGGTTTATCTCGTGCTATACATTCGTTTTTACGATCCAAAACAAATTCAATCGATGAGTATACCGACATATGTGCATAGATGGAGGTAGTAAATACATGGCAACCTATGAACTTGGGAGCGGCAGGGTTACAATTTTGTAGCAAGCGGAGATCTTATTAATCACGTTAACGTAAATACGTAGACGACATCCGCGTATGGAGTGAGTGTGCATTTTAGTTCGTTAAGCAAAGCAACGAATGTCATTTTGGTAAACTCGATGTCTGGAAATGTAACGGCAAAGTGTGCAAGAGCCGAGTCGAGTCGAATCGAGTCAGCAGGGGCAATTACGGTTAGCCAACTTTAGTCCTTTAATAGTTTCGATACTTAGTCGAATGGCACATAAACGGCATCTCTATTGTTATTAGGCAGCAGTAAATGTGCGATACGATCAAGTGCGCCCTTTTTACAACCGGAAATTGAATAGGCAAATGCACTCCTTTGCGAACCCAGCATTACATTATGTTAGTACTAATGTTATTTTTTGCGAGTGTGTGTAAAAAATGCGATAGTTTAATGAACGAAGTTATTAACTATACGTATAGATTTCATTTTTAAGGCCAATAAAAAACACACTTTGAAATTCTAAATAACGGTAGATAAGTAGGTACATGTTCTTTTTTAGTGTCGAAAACTAATTTGATCGTTAACGGTGAAGTCAGATACACATTAAGCCCTTAATTATTTTGTTAATTACGTTGCCATTTTACCGCAAATATTGAGAAAGTTATTATTATCTTTGTAGGAGCGTTTTTTTATTATTATTATGGATGATGATATTTTGCACCTATTATGTACATATATATATCAATAGTGTAACAGCTATTTCCTCCTACCAGCTTTACATAGCAATCAGTGGGTTACATCTTGCGAAGTGGCCTGCGGCTATGAATGTAAAACAAAATGTAAGAAATAACAAAAATCCTCAATACAATGCGATAGACAGTGCAAACATTTACGCAAGCCGACGCCCCAGTTGTGGCCGCCCTTGCGATGTCCCAAAGTAGTCGAACTCGGTGATATAGTTGTGTCCAACGAAGAATCCCTGATGACGATTGTAGACTGCCTGAAACAATAGGACCCAGCTAAATAACCAAGCAGTCTATGCATTGGCCTAATGCATAGATCGCTCCCAATGCTTATCTTTACATTGGCAAGCTATGTGTAGAGACTTATCCCTCTACTGGACGCCCATCCGACCGATATCACCGCAGCTTCGCCGACACTTAGGTAACTGCTGTATACGACAGGTCAAGGAGTGGACTTCTACTCTCATTAACACGTCACCCACAGGTGCACTGCCACTCCAAGCATATCTAGCTAGATTTGAAGTGGACTACCTGACGCATAGGATTTGCACTCCACCTAAAGGTACATCCGACCCGTCGGCCGTTCGCCTTACACTTCTACAGTCCTTATATTTCAACAATAACAACAACAACAACACTTATAATACATAATATGTGCACAATAACCAACTTTCTCAATATTATCAAATATTGACTGCCCTTACGGCATCTTACTCTCTCACCAGAGTAACCACCGCCCTTACCCTGCTTTCACACAGACGGTTTTCTAACGGCAACCGTGCCGTGCCGTGCCGTAATTTCATTTTGCTTTGCGTTCACACTGCACACGGTAACACGGTTTTTCACGGTTTAGTTTTGTTTTGATACATGACCAAAATGGACGAAAGAAAAAAACGCATGTTGTTACTAATAATATGGTATAATCGCAGAAAAACACAAAAAACAAGAAGATTTTGGATTCATCCACTACTTGAAAACAGACAATTGATGGGTGAACTTATAACATTATTTCATGAGCTACGAGAGGATAGCTCCAAATTTTTTAATTATTTTCGAATGTCCATTAGGAGTTTCGATGAATTATGCGCAAAATTGCATGATGATTTAAAAATTAGTAATAATATTTAATATCAAGAGGGAAATAAAAAAAAAAAAGTATCAATCAGAAAACAATCTATCAGAAATAGAAAAAGGTTTTCCTTTCTGTTATGTAACGCTTTGATACCAAAAGAAATCAAATTATTAAAGTTTTCACTGTCTAGCTTATAAGAGATAAAAGAAGATTGTAATATATATCTGTACAAAACCTTGTTTCTTCAAAAATATCCGAGAAAATTTAAATGCTCATATTCAATATATCCTTTGTATTATCTTCCCCAATGATATATTATTAAGAAAGGAGGTAAATTTTTCTTAATTATATAATCTCTACCGATGCTTGGAGTAAGATTTTTACCTTGATAAAGACACTGTTCCAAATATTTTCACAGAGAATAATAATAATAATAGAAAGACAGATACAAAAGAATTCGAGTAGAAATATTTACAAAAGGGTGCAATATAATGTTTAGTCAAATATATGTTTTAAATTAAATATAGCGGTGTTATTATCCGCCACACTATATAATTTCTTCTGTTAACTGCACAATTCAGAGAGAAAAACGATCCTGAAAACAATTTTTGCCGTGTGAACACACGGCACGTGTGAATACTTCTATACACTTGCTTGTCTCACTGTTGCCGTGCACGGCCACGGCGCCGTGCCGTTGCAGTCCCCATGCCGTGCTGCGACGGCAGCCGTGCACGGCTACGGCAGCAAACCGTGCTGTGTGAACGCTTGCATATAAACCAATGTATTACTATTATACACGGCACGGTTGCCGTGGACGGCCACGGCAAAAAACCGTCTGTGTGAAAGCAGGGTTAAGGCGCTTTACACATCCTTACACGCCGAATGCCACTTCACCACTGACTTTAACTTAAAAGCCCTCTTCCAACGGCCCTCCTTGGTCTCATTCTACATATGTCATTAAATTTGGTTAGCCCAAATAGTAAATAAATGTCGAATAAATAACTTTCCTACATCTTAAAAAATGCCGTAGATACTTTGTCGAAATTTCTAAATACATTTAATAAAAATATACAATTGAATATTACAATGCTTTGCTCAGGGTGGTACCCACAAACTTGTAATAAATAACAGATCGCTGCACAACCCTGAGCTATTGTGCGGTGGAAAAATTATAAGATTGAGATGAATTTTTAGTATTCATATCTGTTAACTGCATAAGTTTCGTATAACCGGTTTTCGGCTTATTTCATCCGTTGTTACGTTACGTCACAATTAAATGAAAATAAAGCCATGCAAGATGCAAATGCAAATGCAAATGTTCTATTATTAATTGATTTCAATGCGTCGTGTTTAATAATAAACCTGCTATTCGGACTCGTTTAGGTTTTATTACGCGAGTTTGTTCCTTGTACGGCATTTGTTTGCCCCTATAGGTTATTACTTAATATTATTACTCGAATCGCGGCCTTAGAATTTTTAAAGTACAAGGAACGTTACAGAAATTCCGACTCTGCACTAAATTCTTGTAAAAAATGAAATTTACTAAAAAAACGATTTACCAACGAGTAATTCATTATTCATTATTCTGCGTTTGAACTTAAATTGACTTGTGGAAATAACTATACGGTATTGAATTTGATACTACGAAAGTTTTATGGAGATTTGGATCGAGACTGCGGTGTGAAGATGTTTCCCAGCAGCTGAGTCAATAAGTCTAATACAATACTTCGGCAATATGCCAGTTCTGACTTTCTTTTATTGATTTCGAAATCTAGAAGCATACGACTTCAAAAATTGTCAAAATAAGGAGAGAAAAAAAACTATGGTTTGTTGAACAAAATTTTATTTACAAAAAGAAAAGTAATTCCATTATATTAACACATAATACAAAACATCAAAAAGTACGAAGCATAAAAAATGGCCGCATACACACAACAAGGCTACTACTGCTACTACTACCTATATTAAAAAATCGATATGATAATTGAATTGACAACCCTGCACATACCCATACCGCAGAAGGCCATAATGCATTATAAAATGCATACTCAATAGTCTAACATATTTTACATTGATTAATATATTTACTTTAAATCATCCATAATAGTCAACTTTTCAATTATTGAATGTTTAACTGTTAGAAATAGTTTGTTCACTCAGGTGTGTTAGTGCTGACGTGGAGGGTTGTATGTTGTATCTGCGTCGCGTCGGTGGTGTGATCAAGTAGTACTGTAGTAGTAAGGTACGCACCGTCGTGTGATAAGGCTTTGTGGCGTGCGTGAAACGTGTTGATTGTCGGTCTAATTAAATGTAGTAATGTTTAACTGTATACTGTTTCTTTATTTGTTTTGTGTTATCAATTGCGTTTGTATTTTGCTTTAATAAAACCCCTAAAAAGAATACAAGAACAATTTTATCTTTGCTATTTCGTAAAAGGAATTACAATTTCCTGCTATCCGAAATAGACATGATGAATCAAATGTCGTTTTATTACTCAGTAGGGTAGCAATTGGGTGATATTTTGATGTACTTATACGTATAATTTGCGAAATGTCAGAACAAAGGGAAGACAAAGAATAATTACTTGATGTTGTAACCCATTTGTACGCCCCGTCGTTAGGTGTTGTGACTTTGGAAGATCGTTAAATAATAGCGTAACTGCGTTTAATTAAAAGTCTGTGCTAATGTGTTTGTTATTAAAACGAAGAAGCTTTTTCTCATCCCTAAATGATGGATTATTTTCATTAAGGCCATCTTTGTATTCTTAGGTGATCATTCTTGTTGCACGATTCAAAAAGATTAAATATTTTGTTTACAAATTACTCGAAGTGCAGTACAGTAATGGGACTAAAACGACCAATCATTTTCTTGAAACATGAGTATAACCGCACGTTGGCATCACAGAAAATAAATTAAAAATTAATTGAAATCAATGGAATGAAAAATGACGTCCCAGAATAACAAAATCTTCACCCAATAAAATAAATGTAAAACTTACATGAAAAACAGCTATAAATCGCTAATAATACGTGCAGACAATGTTTCTCACAACTTACTGTTACCCTCTTAGGGCGCGTCCACGTTTCTTGAGAGCAGATTGGGCAAACATAACAAGTGGAATAAATGCAGCAGTTTAATTCCCCGTGGACTACGCTTCCTTCCTCCCTTTCTTGTAGAAATGGATGAATAAGACGGACAAAACGAAGACAGAAGAGAAGTAAAAGATTACCTGTAGAATATCAGTATTAGTCCGGTATTTGCCTAAGCGGCAGCACGTAAGAAAACGCTCTGTGGAAGTCTGTAAAGAAAATAAGAGAAGTGGAGGATTTAGGAAAAAAACACGATTGGAATTTCGATTTTATATAATTTTATTGAATACAGAAAGAGAAAGATTGGATATTGTGACTTTCAATCCTCGTCTTGTTTTTTGTTCAGCAAATACTTTTATTGCAGAATCTAAATTGAGCGAGTTTGCCGCTAATCTTGCAATGTAAATGTCAAAAATTACTGATTGTTTTTTTAGGTACAGCAACCTAGCGAAATTCTCCAACAATTTTTAAAAACTAACTCATGATATGCTCTCTTACCAACTAAATCTACAAACAAAGTTAGAAGCAATCTCAAAAAAAACCCAATACTCATCAAAACTGTCCATTAGGTATATTGTTTGCAATCACGAGCTCTAAATAATGCAATGGACTGTCGATCAAAAGATCACGATTTTCTCAGAAATACATGTCAGTGAAACAAACCAATTCATGATAGATTTGTGGTTAAGAATTTCTTCATTAAAATGGTAGCACTGGTTTCCAAATCATCTTCTCCCAGGCACCTCAAATTCTCAAGCATCAAAAAACAGAAAACGTTATTTATTTTCCGAAATCTCTTGCGCGTTCTTGCAATTTGATACGTGTAGCATCCAATACTTCCCAATAGGAATCTCATTTGACGTTTTTCATGTATTTCCAATCACGACGAGGCGTCAGCTTCCTAACGACGAGAAAACCAACATCTCACTAGCCCGTTTCTTCCCATTTATTATTTTTTTTGTACATTTCTTCGTTTCTTAATCCTTCAGTTTATTCCATACCTTTGAAATGGACATGTGAGCTACAATTCAATTGATTACCTTTTTCTAATTCAACTTACTGCACAGTATTTATCATGCCACCATAACCTGTTGAATAAAAACATCCTTTCACAGAACATTCATTGTATTTTCTCTAGAAACTCCAACTCTTGAAATTTCATGCTCCATGTAATTCATAACGCTGGTAAAGTCCTGAGGCCTTTCAGCTGAGGATGGAGGAATGAACCTCTAAAACTAGTACTACTTCTGAGATGAGGTATGAAGAGCTAGTTAGAGACATATGAGAAGGAGAAACAGGCAGAAAGTTTGTAAATAGCTACGATGTGCTAAGCTCCACTTTTCAGGAAATGCGAAAGGTGGCTCAAAGTAGGAAGAAGAGTGGAAGCACGTGTCCAACTAGTCTTATAAGTGTCGACCTTGTGATGATAATGGGATGAATTATGCATGAAGGGACAGTTGTATTGAAGCACATCGAAAACTTCTGAGAGTATTCCCGAAATGCTATGCTTCCAAACTTTAAATAAATTGAAACTACCGTACTAGTATCCAGTAGCGAGAAATCTCAATACTATTACTAATCTTTCCTGTCAGGCAGTCAAGCAACCACATTTATTATTACCGGATAAACATGTGAAAACATAATCAATGTTTTTTTAAATTCTAAAGAAGTTTACGATTCGTTATGCTGATGAAGAAGTTGGACGAGGGAACCACGTCTTCACCTACTTTTTTAGCTTTTTCAAAATTAATAATTAAGCCGACGCGTTGTCGATGACTCGCAAATAATTCAAGTAAGGTTAGATTATTGGGGAGAGGGAGGTGAAAAGGGGTTGTTGAAAATAGATCCTAAATCATTAAGTATGTATTATATAATTGGTTGAATGATATGATGAAAGTGTGAAAAGTCACGATTATCCTCACGATAACGTTTGAAGTTTTAAAGTTACTTATGTGTTAGATACCGGTAAACAGCGTTGCTTAACGGTATGCCATTATAAATTGGAAAGTCGTTTTGAGTTTACAAATCGTCGCACCCACTCATGCATAAAATTCAGTAGCAGTTCAAGGTATCTACAACGTTCCATGCATGTTTCAAAGTATAATGCTGAAAGCTTCAACGGGGACAACGCAATTACGGCGAATAAATTGTAGCGTCTCCGCGGAGTAGTACACTATTTCCATATGATACGGTAGTTTTTATTTATTTTTCTAATCTCATTGCCTTTATCTCAGAAATCGCCTTCCTTAAGTGGAGTCGTGAAGTCTTCCCAGAGGAACTGATGGATAAGGATTTTGTATTTTAGTTAGAATACTTCAAAATTAGACTTCTTGTAAATCAGCGAGGCTTTTAGAAAATGACATGGCGAATTGTCAAATGTACAAATAACTAGAAAAATTTTACATTATGTCATACATTCAGGCGTTTTGTTATATGCCTAGGTGTTTTATAAAACGCACAATATGAGCACTTAAGTATACTGAAAATATATTAAAATGAGTATGATATACGAATTGAGCATGTTTGACTTATAATTAGTCGTGTTAGTCTTATATGTATAAAATTGAAAAAAGAATTTTCAGTAGTAGTCAACTTTGACGTTCCCTGATGGAAAAACTAAACCCTAAAAAAAAAACTCAAGGACAGGGCCCCTTTTTATTTATTTCTGCAATTATCGCAGATGAACCATCATCTCGAAGGGTAAATTTGCATCAAATTGATTTTCCCTCTTTAAAAAAGCAACTAACATAGCCTAACCACACTATGAACTGTTCACACCTAGATTTTACCGGCAATAATACATTATAATATAAAATAAAACAAATAAATGTAATTTAGAGCTTTTGAGGGAAGTGTCACTTTGCTCAAAATACTTTAAGAGTTCGGCTAGCTTGGAATAATTTTCAGAAGAGCAGGAGATATTTTCAGATAGACGTAGCTGACAAAACAGTACTGTATAAAAATAAATTAAAGTAAAACAAAAATATTACTATGAAAGGGAAGAAAAATAGGGAAATAGCGAATATAAAGATAGAAGACGAAAAATTAGAAGTGGCCGAGTTTAGGTATCTAGGAAGTCAGATAAGTCAGGATGGAAGGAGTAGTAGGGATATAAAGCAGAGGATAGCGCAGGGTCGAGTCACCTTCACTAAAAAGAAGTCACTATGCTCGCGAACGATTAATTTAGAAATTCGAAAAACGTTAAAGGTGTATGTTTAGAGCGCGGCGCTATACGGGTGCAAAATATGGACAGTGGGCGTGGCGGAATAGAAAAGGTTAGAAGTGTAAGGAAGTCGATAAGAAATAGGTGAGATAGATTAGTAGGACACCTTCTCAGGCATGAAGGTCTATTCAGAGACATATTAGAGGCAGAAACGGAAATTAGGAGGGGTAGTGGTAGACCTAGTTTAGATTACTGCTCGCAAATAGTTAAGGATGTGGGATGTTCTAGTTTTGGGGAAAAGCGAAGGTTAGCTCAGGATACGAAAGAGTGGAAGTGTAAGTGGAAGAATAATTTTGTGTTATTTTACACATATCCATAACAGTTTTCTCATTTGAAGGTATTTAATTAAACGTGAAACACACGATCTTCATAATTGACACTGTTTCTGTATGGCTTTTAGTGTATAGTTATGGCCTGAATGTACAGCACAATTCAGTACCTATGCAATATATGGAAACAGTTCACTATTGTTGTACTTAATACCGTAAGAGGTAATTACATCAGTGTTTTGGTGTTAATACCAAATGAGCATTTACTGTGCTATTGTGGATAATATTCTCGGTTTTATTAAAATACCAAGAAGTGCAATTTGGTAGCGTTTTGTGGAAGCAATTTTCTCGCCTTGTATTTGAATTCATTCTACCAATTTTAAGAAGTAATTCCACCTGTGCAATTCGGTCCCAAATCGTATAAATCCATTTAAGAGCGAAAATCTACTGCAAGTGTCGTCGTTCCCGGTTTCTTTTCGGTTACGCCACGCGGGGCAAGTGTCCCGGGGATTACTCCGATTTAGAAAACGAAGCTAACCACCAACGTCAACGACGACGACGGTCGTCGCTGCGCGGTGTTGGCTCTTGCACGCCAGCATCGTGCTTAATCACAGCACTTAGTTTTCGCTACGCTTTTCAAAGATAGGTGCAGTAGGTATTGCCAGAAAATAAAAAAAAACATCAAATAAAATAATTCGAAGTAGTCTGTATTCTGTTGAAACTGCCAGACGCAGATCGCGATTTCGATCATTTTGGATTTCATCAGTGCGTCGCACACAGCTCCGACAGAACACAAACCAACTTTTACCTGCTATCTTAACAGCGCTTTTTAGAAAATACCACAAATGACGCGGTAAACGCCATCTGTAGTACGATGCTACATTTTAGGATTACGTATGCTCCAACAAGGTTAATTTGTATGGATATCTACATGCTGAAACGAATCCCGGCGTAGCTAACCTCAACGTGACAGGCACGTTACCATGATCGAATAAAATAATTCGAAGTGGTCTGTGTTCTGTCGAAACTGCCAGACGCGGATCGCGATTTCGATCTTTTTTGATCTCATCAGCGCATCGTAGACAGTTCCGACAGAACACAGACCAACTTTTCCCTGCTGTCTTAACAGCGCGTATTAGAAAATACCACAAATGGCACGGTAAACGCCATCTATAGTACGATGCTACATTTTAGGATTACGTATGCTCCAACAAGGTCCATTTAAATATATGGATGTCTACCTGCTGAAACGAATCCCGGCGTAGCTAACCTCAACGTGATAGGCACGTTACCATGATCGAATAAAATAATTCGAAGTGGTCTTTGTTCTGTCGAAACTGCCAGACGCGGATCGCGATTTCGATCTTTTTTGATCTCATCAGCGCATCGCAGACAGTTCCGACAGAACACAGACCAACTTACAAGACACTAGCGACCTATTACGTTGAGGTTAGCTACGCCGGGATTCGTTTCAGCATGGAGATATCCATACAAATGGACCTTGTTGGAGCATACGTAATCCTAAAATGTAGCATCATACTACAGATGGCGTTTACCGCGTCATTTGTGGTATTTTCTAAAACATGAAATGTTTGTTATTATAAAATGCTTTAAATAGTGGTATGCCAATAGTAAATTTGAATCGACTAATCATTTTCATTACGTTATTCCAAACTATATGAATCAAATAAAAAACATACACACAGCAACTACAAAAATATTGTGTTATTACAAAAATTGTTTGATGGTCGTATACATAATTTCATTTTTACAATAGTCATGTGTAATATGTACATTTAGACCACTCTAGAACACTGGCAAACTGTGGCGGTCTTAAAGAGTACTCCAAACCAGCGGTTTTTTGGCTAGGGAACCCTTTCTAACCCATCCTTTTTTTGGTGGATCCCGTCTCGACAGAAAAGTAAATTGATAATAGTTTTATGTCTAAAACCTCTGACGCTTTGGCACCTCACTATGTACATGCTGCAAATGTTAAACTTGAAAAGCTCGACTGTAATCTCCAAGTCTATACAAACTGAAACAGGAACCGTGATAACCTTCTTATCGACTACATGGTATCAAGTTTAAGTTCTATCCAAAGGCCATTCAAATTTGAAATAATTGATACGAATTTTTATTTTAGAGAGGATGAATTCTTCATATTGGTCAAGTTCTTATAGTTAACATTGATGGTGTAGTCTGATTTGAATAGATTCAGTACTCAGTGGTTGTCCTGTAACTACTCTAGAAAATATTCTTTCGAGTATTTTTTGAAGTTATGTGAGCTTATTTATTGTTTTATCCACATATGTGGTAATTTGTAACTCTCTTAAAGAAATCTATCTAGAAGAAAAAGACATTTGTAACTTTTTTGTTCAACACATTCAATCCAGAAGCCAAATTTGTTTTCCATTGAGTAGTCTTGCGTTGAGAATGCTCACAATAGTAAGCGAGCGAAACACGTGTCCGCAGTTTATAAAATTATTGTTGTGAATTTAAAATGTCTTTTCTTTTTGTTATTTCCGTTACCATAGTCTTTTATATTTCGTTAGAGAATATATTTTGCTTGTCACTGTAAACGCAGCTGTAGATCTTCACTGTAAGGATCTGCTGATTACGTTGAGTTTGTCGAATATATACCAAATAAGCCAATTTCATTGTTTATTTCTCGTTATGCAATAGCTCGATATGACTAACGGACGTAGATATTGGTTGCCCAACATTTCCTCTCGAAAACCGTCTCACTTTTTCGCGTGTAGAAGGAGCGATTGATGCTGACATCCCATACCTTCACGTGCTTCTTTATAAAGCCTTAAGTGCAATATATCTGTTACTAATGGCATTCTCGTAAAATAATAGGTACATTGAAAAATTGCAGTAAATATCTAAATAAATACATGAGTCTCAGTGCTATGCGTTCCCTGGCAGGATCTATATGCACATAATCATCATCATCATCATAAGATCGTCAGTCCTAAGACAGGTTGGACGCGCATCTCCACTCATTCTTATCCGGAGCTAATCTTCGCATTTCCCTAAAACTACAAAAACCCACATCCTTAACTATTTGCGAACAGTAATCTAATCTAGGTCAACCTCTACTCCTCTTAACTCCTGTTTCTACCTCTAATATGTCTCTTATTATACCTTCATACCTGAGAAGGTGTCCTACCAAACTATCTCGGCTATTTCTTATTGACTTCCATACAGTCCTCTATACCTCATATTATTTCTAATACCTCTTCATTTCTAACCTTCTCTATCCACGGTGTCCTCACCATTCATCGATAACACCACATTTCGAACACTTCCAACCGCGCTTTAAACATACACCTTTAACAATCTTTTTCGAATTTCTAAATTAATCGTTTGCGAGCATAGAAATGACTTCTTTTGATTGAAGGCGATTCGACCCGGCGCTATCTTCTGCTTTATATCCCTACTACTCCTTCCGTCTTGATCTATCTGACTTCCTAGATACCTAAAATCAGCCACTTCTTCTAATCTTTCGTCTCCTATCTTTATATTCGCTGTTTTCTTACTTTTTCTTCCTTTGCGGACAAAATAACTAATGAACAAGTCTATCTAATTCATAATATAATAACGTAAAACCGAATGTCCTATCCCTCACGGTTAGGGTTCGGCTTTTGATAACCGACTTAGTCATGAAAGGTATGCCGCTCTTACAGTTAATACAGAACGTTTGCTTTCCGCAGAATTTTGTAAATTTTTATGACAAAAAATATCGTATCTCGCGGAAACCCTGTGACCCTTCCATAGAATACCATTTGGGAACTACTGCTCGGAATAGTCTCAAATAGCAACGCCAAAAGTTGAACATTTATATAGTAACTGATGTTAGCTTTCTTCAGCTCCTGAAGAAGGTAACCTTGTATCCTAAAAGTACTTCGGACGCTTAGTTAATTAGTGTTACAAAAATTCAAAGTATTTCATTAACAACAATGATTATATGTTAGTTGGATTAAAAACTTTTGGGTGTTTCATTCCCACCAGCCAGTAATGCCGGAAGGTAGGGCGGGAGGCACTCTTCAGCCTGCTTTCAGGAATCGTGGGAATGGGTGAGTGGCGGTTCGAGTGAGAAAGTTGAGACGGACGAAATGAAGACAGAAGAGAGTGAAAGATTATCTGTGGAATATTACTGCACCAGCATTTGCCTAAATGATCCAAGGACCGCTCGGTATGTTAGTTGGACGATTCTACGACCTATATTCTTAGGTAGGTATCGTCAGTGTTTTAGTTTAGTGGTAGAGTAGTGGTGCCTAAAACTAGGGACCCGGATTGGATTCCCGGCAAGGGAGTGACATCAGCAACAATTTTTTCTCATTAATTTGAGGTTATCTGTAGTGGGTATAATCAATTCAAAAATTATTTCACTAATACATTGAATTAACGCTACAAAAATTGAAAGATATCTCAATGCTTATTTTGTTTATTGTTTTTACGTTTTATTATCATATAGTGAATCATTTTACCTTACATCTGTCCATCATTAATAGATATCCAATTTGTGGTGATGTATGACAATATTCACTGGTGTACGGTCAAAATCAAAGTAAAAAAATAAATAAATAAGGCACATTCACCAACTAACTTGGTGGTTGTTAGCATACACAAGTAATGCATCTTAAGATGCACTTCTCTATGGACATTCACAAATGACATGGCTCATCAGTAAGATTGGCAAAACAATTGTTACCTGGAAAATCTTATTGTTTTATTTTATTCATTGAAATGGATTTCTTCAAGTAAAGGTAGAATCGATTCAATATTCTGTAGTTTAAATCAATTATTATTTTATCAATATTTATGGTTGTCACAAGTGGATTATATTGTTTTATTTAGAAGGAAAAGTTCTTACCCACGCTTTCCCCCATTCTAGCTACGTGTCTGCTCAGAGATAAAAAGGAGAGAGAGATTATAAGAAAACAGTAGAAAATCTTTTGTAGGAGTAGATACCAGTCGTGGTTGTAAGGGCGCGTGACTCGATTACCTTGCCATTATATCACGATCCGGCAGACATGTAATCTTACGGTGGCCGTCGACTCTCCCATTACCCACCTGCGGATTGCTCTGTTCGTTCCCCGTTGAATCGTCGATGCCGGCGACGCTACCGCCGCGACGCCCGCCGCGTCGTTGCTCTGCCTGTTCCGGTACTATGGCTCTCGACCAATTTATAATCCGCCGTTAACCAGATTGTTATACAAACTAGCGCCCCGGTTTATTTTAAACTTACTTCACTTATCCATTCATCTTGGCTGGGAAAATTGGCCCCACTGTGCAATTTTCCATAACGGGTTGGTGCCGTTAGTAGTGGTACCCTATCGCTACAAGACATATACTCGTTTCGTTGTTCCCTAATGAATATGTAGCAAAATTGGATACTGGCTCTTCTCTAGATGCAAATATGTATGTATTTGTGTCTATGCGGTTGGTTGGGTACCGGTTAGCTTTATAAATGCGAATTATTGTTCACAAAACTCGGCTCATTCCGTTGTGTTTTAGTTACATTCAATTTTCGATGTACAATTGCTCTACGTATCCGAGTTTACTACAATTTGTAACGCATAAACATTGAACATTTACATTTAGTATGGTTTGCTGAGTAAATGCGGATGCAATGAGAAAATAATTAATAGAAACAGTAAAAGTATGCCATAAGTAAGGCAAGAAATTCGAATGGATCAGTATGTAGCAATTGCACTAATCAGTTCGTACACCTACATAGTTCTTCAGCATCATCATAAGGTCGTCAATCCTAAGATTGATTGGACACGCACCTTTTTTCTATTTTGAAATAAACTTCGCATTTCCTCAAAACTAGAACAATCCACATCTTAACTGTTTGCGAATAGTAATCCAATCTAGGTCAACCTCTACTCTTAACCACTGTTTCTGACTCTAGTATGTCTCTAACTAGGCTTTCATGTCTGAAAAGGTGTCCTACCGACCTATCTCACCTATTTCTTATTGATTTCCATAGTCTTCTGTTTTCTTATTCTTTCTAAAACCTCTTCATTTCTAACCTTCATTACCCACGGTATCCTCATCATTCACCTGTAACACCACATGATACTTAAATTACATTTTGTGAAATCTACAGCCCGAAGACCTCCGCATGTTTCTAACTCAATCAATTATTGTATTTCTTGAAAACCAAAGCTTGCAATTTGTAAGCAATAATCCAATCTGAGTCTACGTCTGCTCTTCGTAACTTCTATTTGTGCTTCTAATGAGCCCTTCAGGTCTGAGAAGATTCTACCAACCCATGTCGCCTGTTTCTTATTATTGACTTCCATAACACCTCTGTTTTTAGCATCCTCCTATGACATCACATCTCAGGTGCTTCTGATTTTTTCATTTCCCTAACATTCACTGTCTACCTTTGACACTCATGTAGAACCCTGTGTTTAATAATGTTATTCGAATTCAAACTGATGGTACATAGAATGCTTATGCTTGAAACAAAGGCCTACCAGTTAAAATGATATAAAAAAACAGTTGAATTCCGCGTCTCATAGTAGTTTCGTTTCTGTAGAGATATTAGATGTTCCATTTGAGAAATAAAAGTTGAAGATAGTTACACAGTGACAATTGCCCCCAGATGGCGGTTGTTTATGGGTTTTGAAAGCTTAGTATCTGACTATTGAAACGAATTTTATTTCATCCTCTATCACTTTCTCTTTGTTGCGCTATAACTTTGTCAGTAAATTGTGGGACACCCTGTATATTATTGCGTTAAAGCAAGCATCTTCTGTAAAATAAGCAAACAATTAGACTATTGTGAAGTGACCAAGAACTTGTTGTTCTATAATAGATTTGAACTAACATAACCCTGGCCATCTCCCTTATTTGTAGTGTGTGAGTTAACGAGAAAAGGGAAAAAGTAAATCAGTAGTATCAAAGTTAAAGCACATAAACACGGAATTCATACTCACTTTTATTAGAGTGTAAGGTAATATATTCATGGGTTTCTAGTTACCGTGAGGCGGTTCAGGGGCGGTATGGCTGTCGACTTGTACCTCTACTCTTATGGATGTAGAAAGTGCATAGTTAGAAAGTATCGTGCGGAAGTGGCCAACCTTGATAAGACGTAATGTTGAATTGTTAAGGTAATGGCTGTCGAAAATTAAGGTACTGTATGCAAGAACCGATAAGATTTATTGAAAAAGTCACGAAAATTGGGTCTTTGGTAAATGGCCACCGAAACGATTCCTAATCCCTGCTTTGCGTTATATTTCCTCTTATAAAGAAAGAACACCACTGCAACTTGCAGCTTTCCTTCATACATCGCTTAGTTTATGAAATGATAATTAAGCTTAATTTTTATGAAAACTGAAAAATATGATTGCGATATTTGCATACTTTTGTTACTGCTGAAGATGAAAAGTCCGTTGTCTAATAATGTTAATTGTTTTGCTTTTCGATGTACATTGTGGAACTTATCAGTAAACAAGCAGAAATTCTTAAAATGAACCTGAAATATTTTTGAATGATTATTTGGATTTATAACTGTTAAACCTTGCCGACCAAAACGAGACAGTGTAAAGAGAAACGATCCGCATTAATTGAGTCGAATCATAACAATATACCTATTACTTTATCTTCTTATTTATATCTGCGAGTCTGTAACATTTATTAACGTTAAATTTATATAAAGTTTTTTGTCAAGTGATCTGTCACAATTTTTAACTTGTTGGCTCTCATCAGCACGCCATAGACACAAACTAAACCCACACAGGTCATACTTGGTCGGTACAGAACACGGCATGTAATACATTGACGAGCGAAGTACTGATGAGAACCACGATTCACGTCTGATCAGGAACTGTATGAAATTCTACAAATGACGCAGTAAACGTCATCTGTAGTACAATGCTACAGTCAGTGGAATTCAATATGTTCAACAAGGTCAATTTAAATGGATGGATATTTACTTGCTGAACGGAATCCACGGCGTAGCTCACCACTATGTGATAGGCACGTTACCAAAATCGAACAAAGAAATTCGAAGTAGCCAGTATTCTGTCAAAACTGCTAGACGCGTATCGCGATTTCGATCTTGTTGGATCTCATCAGCGCTGATCAGGGTCAGGAACTGTATGTTCTGTTAGCGGTTGAAATAATTGCGCCGCGCTTGAGTCCAGTTTGAAAAGTCGATATCCATAATTGAAAAGGCTTTGTCAGACCTTACTGAATTCCATGATTAGTAGTAAATTTCGTTCAGAGGGCGTTCATTATGCATTTTGATTAATGTCGTGTCCTATCAAATGTGCAATAAAAATTCCTATACACTTGTAATACATTTTTACAGAGTTAGATTTAATCAGTGTAAGCATCAGACTTTCCCCTCGAATTTCATCAAAGTATGGTATTTTGAATTAGTATTAAATGGCTATTTTTGACGTCACGTAACGACCATAAACATGTAGAAACGCTAACTTCTAAGGAGATGATGAAAGGGGAGAATGTTTTACTTTAATCCCCTGGCTTTGTATTAGTGCGAAGAAGTTTACGACGAGACGTTCAGTCACTTTGCTACATCTTTTATACTAGTTTTATACTAAATATAACTAAAAGCTAGCAAAATGTATATTTTGTAACTTATATACTTCAGTAACTGTTTTAAGGTCCTAAGTAAGAAGTTATAAGATTAAATGCATTTTTCTGTGACAATATGGGTGTAGAAAATACTACAAATGGCGCAGTAAACGCCATCTGTAGCATGATGCTACATTTTAGGATTACGTATGCTCCAACAATATGGGTGTACCTAGCCAGAAGTATTGTTAGGAAAATGCAGCCAAAAACATTTGCATATTATTATTAATAATTTTCTTTCATTTACAATGTATAATGTTTCATATAACATTAGGTGTATGTAAAGGTGTGTTTTGAATGGTTCTGTCTCTTCGGAAATGTTCGGGAAGCAGAATTGTTCTGTTTTTATCTAAGGGTCGACGGTAGACGATTTGTACTTGAATTTAATGTCGTGACAAATACTCAAAAACTCTAAATGAGAGTTTTTAGACTTTTCTTAATCTATACCAAAGGAATGTTTAAAAGGGATACGGAAAAGAGATACAGAAATATTCAACAAATTTTCATTAATTTCTTTCTATATATATTACATCTCAAAGATGGTAGATTGGAATAATCCAAATGTTTGGACCAAAAATCAAACTTTAGCATTTCAATAGAACTCATTTTATGCCTACCTACCTGCGAATGCACAAGTTCAGAGAGTATTCTCTTTAATGAGGAAATTATTTACAACGAAAATAAATATCAGAGAAACCTTCCATGAATTTCAAGCGTAGGTACTGAAGTAAATTCATCAGCAGCTGTATTGAAACAAATATATTTATCAGAGAAATATGAAAATAATTGGCTTTTCTGACTTTTTGACATATTACCAAGATATTACTTAATTGTATTCATTATTTCCTTTAGTGAATATGTTCTCAACATATAAAATCAGTTTGATTGTTTTGATACTATCAGTGCCGCCTTAACATTGACAATATCTCATTGTGAGTAAATATAAAAATGGTCAAATTATATATGACATATGTACTACTATCCTACTTAAATATTTATTTTATAATTTAATTTCATACATTCTATTTATATTTTATTTTTAGCTGGCACATTACACAATGTAAGCATCATATGTAATGTGATGTTCGGTTATTTAAAATGTTTCGCATAATTTTATGTGCAACCACTGAGAATCTAAATCCGGATTTTCATGTCCTTAATACTCCTAGTCCATTGATATCTCATATACACTTCTTTGTTTCTATCCGAGTGTATAAATATAAATTTTGTCATTTTTCAGAGAATCAAATTCAGTTGAGGGATACACAATTTAAAAGGCGAAACGTCGCTTGTAGTTTAGTACTAGTTCATAGGTTAATCATTGAAAAATCTTCCAGGGGGAGGAGGAAACTTTTACCCACCACAACCTTGCAACCCTAGTTAGATGGGGTAGGTTAGGCATTAATGGGTAGAAGTTACCTTCTTTAACTAATGAATACTAATCATTAGATACAGTTCAAAAAGTTGTTTAAACACTAAACCACTGAAACTTTAATTCTTGGTTGGCGAATTTTCAGTAAAAGGGTTGAATTGAAACAATTGAAACGAGCCTCTAGCATTTATAAACACTAAAAATGTGTAAAGTGACAAAATCATACTAATAAGTTATTGTTAATCAATACTTGATATACTAACAAGCGACACAAATATTAACAGTTTTGTCATGATGAGGTATTAGAAAGAATAGGAGAATAGATAACTCAAAGACATATTAGAGGCAGAAACGGGAGTTAGGAGAGGTAGAGGTAGACCTAGATTAGATAACTGTTCGCAGATAGTTAAGGATATGGGTTGTTCTAGTTTTAGGGAAATGCGAAGATTAGTTCAGGATAGGAAGGAGTGGAGGTACGAGTTCAACCAGTCTTAGAATGATGGTCATCGTGATATATTCTTCACAAGAAAAATTAAATAGAAAAACTATATCGAAATAACAAATAATTTAGTATAATAATCAGCAAATAATACAAATTAGGACAAACGACTTATTCAATTTATCTGATGTATTTCCAAATCATGCCACTTTTTGCAAAATGCCGAATTTTCCATTTCGCATATGATATGCTCAGATGACATAGTCAGAGTCATCAAAAGCTAGGTGGAGGTTTCAAAGAAAGTGAACGTAATGAGGCATGATCTCTAATTTTTTTTATTTGACAGAAAATAAGGTATATATCTGCTTACTTACCATTTCTACATAATTTAGTGTAATTTACATAGTTAATCAAACTTCATTTACCTTTTACCTTATGTAACTTATGTTCTTTTGATCTCATGTTCTTGCCCCGTCTGTATCTCTCTAGTGACGTGTTTTTGCATGTCCCTGTTGTAGGTCGTTTGTAAATATTTCGTGATTTAATTACCTGATGGATGTGTTGTACGCTACATAATTCATTACTAATGTAGAAGTTCTAGTGTACGCGTGCAGTACATTAGCTACTTAGTCCATTATGAACGCAGCAAGATCATTTAATATCGATTGGCAAGCGACTATGGCCGTAGCCAGTTCACGTAGGTGTATAAACGGAATCTGTGATAAGCCTCTCCTTCGCTTACCAGAACCTAATTCGAACTGCTGTACTGCACATTCCGTAACCTACATATCGACAAAGTTTAAAGAAAAAATTTGGCATTCGTATTTGCTGTTGTGCTGGACGATTTCGTAATTATAACGTTTTTGAAGCGTTTAATTCAAAATATTTCAATAAATAAGAGACTGAAGAAACTGTTCTGTTAATAACTAAAGTCGCAGGGTATGTATCTGATAATCTGACGGTTTTTATACTTATAGATGACAGCTATATAGTCATCATTATCATTATAAGGTCGTCAGTCCTAAGACTGATTGGACACGCACCTCCAGTCATTCCTATCCAGAGCTAATCTTCGCATTTCCCTAAAACTAGAACAACCCACATCCTTAACTATTTGCATACAGTAATCTAATCTAGGTCTACCTCTACCCCTCCTAACTCCTGTTTTTGCCTCTAATATGTCTCTGACTAGACCTTCATATCTGAGAAGGTGTCCTACCAATAACCTATCTCGCTTATTTCTTATTGACTTCCATAGTCCTCTGTTCTCCTATTCTTTCTAATACCTCTTCATTTCTAACCTTTTCTATCCACGTTATCCTCATCATTCGCCTGTAACACCACATTTCGAACGCTTCTAACCTTTTCATTTCCACCGCGCCCAATGTCCAGGTTTCGTACCCGTACAACGCCGCGCTCCAAACATACACCTTTAACAACCTTTTTCGAATTTCCAAATTAACCGTTCGCGAGCATAGAAGTGATTTCTTTTTATTAAAGGCGACACGACCCTGCGCTATCCTCTACTTTATGTTCCTACTAGTCCTTCCGTCCTGACTTATCTGACTTCCTAGATGTCTAAAATCAGCCACTATACAGTATTGTCACATGTATGTAGATAATCCAACATACAAAGAGTTCAGGCGATAGAGAGAGAACAAAGGGCGAAAGGTTAATCAATTATGTCGATTAATTGAAATAACACATAACAGTGTCACTTTTATGCTCGCGAACGGTTAATTTAAAAATTCTAAAATGATTGTGAATGGTGTGAAGACTGAAGCGTTCGAAATATTACAGGCGAATGATGAAGATACCGAAGATAGAGAATGTTAAAAATGAGGAGATATTAGAAAGAATAGGAGAACAGAAGTTATCATGGAAGTCAATATGAAATAGGCGAGATAGGTTGGTAGGACATCTTCTCATGCAAGAAGAACTAGTTAGATATATATATATGTTAAGGCAAGATATAGTGTGATTCATAAAGACATCTTTTGCTGACATTGCATTTACAGGATATAGTTTATAAAAGCCGTTCATAAAATAGAGTAGTTATTCTAGCTTAAGACTAGACCTAGTATAGTTTGTACTTTGTATTAATAAACTTTTTTAAAAAGTCTTTGTTCCAATTTTGGAATATAACATTTGGCGCAGTCAGTAGGATATTCGGGTCCGTTTAATTCGTAAGTTGAAAGAAAAAGTGCGAAAACAGACAATTTAAATACATCCCGTGTTTCGTGGCCCAATTGTGGACAGTCGAATACGGACAGTTTAAATAACATTCTGTGTTTCGTGACTTTTTGTGGACTGACGAATTTTTAAGTGTGTTTCCCAAGAAGCCTTTCGCCTCTTACGGACACCCGGACGTTTCGAAAAAGAAGACGATTGGTCTCGCCTACACTTTCTTCCGCAGAGGACAAATGAGATTTGGCTACCTGGTGATCTTCGCCGTAGCAGCATATTCAAGGTAGGTGGTCTAAGTTATTTGCCACTTCCTTTTACCCCTTTTGTACCAATTTTTCTCTAAAAAGTAGTTTCCTTTTTTAAGTATCATTCTCTATAAACATTTATAAAATGTCGAATCCTAATATTTCGGAAACCTCATTTGAATTAGAGGAAAATGCAAATTATTCTAGAAGAGAACTTTTAGAATTAATACCTCATTTCGATGGTGATAACGTACCGTTACACCAATACGTAGAAACGATAGACTTCGTTTTTGAAAATGCGAAAATTTCTGATGTGCAATACCTATTGAGAATTGTTCTTAATCGTTTGTCAGGGCGCGCAGGACGCATAATTTTAGCAAGACACTATGATAAGTGGGAAAATATCAAAAAAGCATTGATAACAAATTTTGGATTAGAACGTTCTTCCGAAGGTTTAATATCCGATTTAATAATGTTTCGAAATTCTAATAAAATTTCAATCAAAGATACGTATAATAAGATCGCCAAAATACGAGACGATCTTACAGCATCCGCTACCGAAAACATTTCTGATGATTCAGATCCTATTACAGTTCTTTCCGATTTTATTGATAAAATCGCTACTACCACTTTCTTAAACAATATCCCTAAAGATGTCGAAATTTCAATAGCTCATACTAAAGCTGAAACACTCGAAGTAGCTTTTTCTCATGCACTCGTAGCCTACAAAAGACTAAAAGAAAGAGATGACCAAGAAAAATATACTCAATTTAAAACCCAAAAAAGCATTAACACAGCTAATAAAATTGCTATTAAAAAACCTTTTATAAAAAGAGAACCAACTAATGATTCTCGAATAAATCCTAATTTTGATTCTCAGCAACCCAGTACCTCGAAATTTTCACGTTATAGTGATAAGCATTCTAGGCCCAGTTTTTCGGGCTCACCCTTTAAAGGTTTCCCTTCAGAATCATCCAAGATCAAAACATGCGAAATTGCAAACGATCAAAGTGAAATTGATGATTCCGACAATGAGGAAATTGAAGAAAATCATTTAAACGCGAAAACGAACGAAACAGAAGAGGGTTGTTCGTTCAATTAAATCAAAATCCCTCAAATTTTGAAAACCTTTGTACCTTTAAAATCAATACCACTAAAATTATTACCGAAATATTACCATACATTTCATCAAAAGTAAAAAATATTCCAGTTACGCTGTTAATTGACACCGGCGCCTCCGTTAACCTTATAAAGTACAAATCTGAGTTCAAGAAGTTCATAAACACAAACGATAGAATAACAATCTCAGGACTTAACGCTGACTCATTTAAAACAGTAGGTTCAATCACCACAACATTCAAAGGAAAAGATATAAAATTTCATGTTTCACCATTAGATATATCTCTGGATGGCATCCTAGGCATTGAATTTCTGAAATCACTAAATTGCAACTTAGATTTACAAAGTAACTACATTAGATTTGCAGACAACAGTAAGATACCGATTTTGCTGAAACAGGAACAAAAGATCGTTAACCGTGTGAACTTGCAACCTCGATCAGAACAAGTAATACGAATAAAAACTAATTTAGCACCGGGCACCGAAGGAATTTTACCTAAATTAAATACAGAAAATAAATTATTAATTCCAGAATGTTTAGTAAAGGTAGATGAAAACAGTAATATTTTTACAACCGCCGTTAATTTAACCGATAAAGAATTAAATTTTTCAATTAATAAAGTTTGTTTAGAAAAAATACCAAAACACACATTTCAGGTACACAATTATAAAACTAACGATAGGTTCAAATTACTTAAACAAAATCTTCGTTTTGAACACCTAAATGATGAAGAACGGAATGAAGTCCTCAAACTTTGTTACGATTTCTCAGATATATTTTATCTAGAAGGAGATTACCTAACTTTCACGTCATTAGTTAAACACGAAATTAAAACTACACATGAAAACCCCATTAATACAAAAACATATCGCTTTCCAAACTGTCACAAGGAAGAAGTAGACAAACAAATTTCAAAATTATTAGAACAAAAGATAATAAGACCTAGTCACTCTCCATATTCTTCCCCTATTTGGATCGTTCCCAAAAAGATTGATAGTTCAGGTAAAAGAAAATGGAGAATGGTTATAGATTACAGAAACTTAAACAAAATTACAGTTCCGGACAAATACCCTTTACCCAATATCGAAGAAATTTTAGACAATCTCGGACATGCTAAATATTTCACCACCCTGGATCTAACCAGTGGATTTCATCAACTAGAGGTTCATCAAAACTCCATTGCAAAAACTGCCTTTTCTACACCGAACGGTCATTATGAATGGCTTCGGGTTCCATTTGGTCTAATTAACGCACCGGCAACTTTTCAAAGAGCAATGAACACGATTTTGACTGGTTTAACCCCTACACAATGCCTTGTTTATCTTGACGATATTGTAGTATTTGGAAACTCGCTTGAGGATCATTGTAATAAATTAAGAAACGTTTTTAAAAGGATTCGGAAACATAATCTCAAAATTCAACCAGAAAAATCTGAATTTCTTCGGAAAGAGACAGAATTTTTAGGCCATATTATCACTACAGAAGGTATAAAACCAAACCCAAACAAAATTAATGCTGTCAAAGATTTCCCTGTTCCAAGAAATCCCAAAGAAATCAAATCCTTTTTAGGTTTAACTGGCTATTATCGCAAGTTCATTCCAAATTACGCAAAATTAGCTAAACCCTTAACTGCATTATTGAAAAAAGATATCCCATTCGAATTCAAAAATGAACAATTGGTGTCTTTCAAGACATTGAAAGAAAAGTTAATTTCGGCACCAATACTACAATATCCCAATTTTAATGAAAATTTTATTCTAACAACCGATGCTAGCGCCTATGCAATTGGTGCTGTACTCAGTCAAGGTCCTGTTAACAATAGTTTACCGATAGCATACGCAAGTCGAACCCTAAACCCCGCGGAAACCCGCTATTCCACGATAGAACGAGAACTATTGGCCATCGTTTGGGCTGTTAAACACTTCAGGCCTTACCTATACGGAAAAAAATTCACGATCATCTGTGACCATCGCCCCTTAACTTGGCTATTTTCAGTGAAAGACCCAGGCTCGCGATTAGTACGCTGGAGGTTGAAACTTGAAGAGTACGACTACGAAATTGTTTATAAACCGGGAAAATGTAATTCGAACGCTGACGCCTTATCACGAATTAAAATTAATATGGCCCGTCATTCAATTCAAAATTTACCAGAAGGTATAGATTTCGACTCGTACGTTAGTGATGAGAGAGACTATCCAACCGAGAAAACGATATTAGGACAATTCCAAGACAGAAATCATAATTACGAAGCCTTGATCATGATGGATAATTTAAAATATTGCCATTACATTTTACGCGACACAGAAAATTCAATAGTATCAGACAAACTAGAGTTAAAACCCTCCATATCTAATTCAAATCTAACTTATATAGTCGACAACTCCACTAATCAAAGAGATTTATTTGAAAGTTTATTTGTAATCCTTACATTAATACAGAAAGAAGATTTGATCAGATTCATTGTTGAAAAGGATTCAAGTAAAGAATTAGAACGCATGATAAATTATTTGCGCGACAAATTAAATACTGACCCTAATTTAGAAATTCAAATCTCTACAACATACAAATATTCCGGTGATCCTTCAAAAAAACGAGATATTATCAAAATGCATCACGATCCACCTGCTTTTGGACACAAGGGAATAACTGAAACTCTAAACAAAATACAAGAATACTTTACCTGGCACAAAATTAAAGATGATGTAACTAATTATATAAACTCTTGTTTGGAATGTCAAAGTAATAAAACAATTAGACGTAGTTTCGAAGCCCCTTTAACAATTACCGAAACCCCGATATATCCTTTTGAAAGAATCGATTTAGATACTGCCGAAATTTATTTCTCACCTTCAAAAAAAGAATATGTTTTAGTAATACAAGATCGATTAACTAAATTCCTCAAAACTTATATAATCAAAGACAAAACTGCAGAAACGATTAAAAGTAAATTATTAAATTTCATCGCAACTTTTGGCCTACCTAAACGAGTACATACTGATCATGGCGGAGAATTTGTTAATAAATTATTAGAAAAATTAACATTTGAGTTAGGAATTCAACATACAAAATCGATAGGTTACCATCCCAAAACTAACGGTATGGTAGAGAGAGTAATCAGTACACTTAAAGATACAATTTCGACTTATTCGACAAAAGAAAAAAATAAATTAGGCCCTAAAGCATTATTAGATTCAGCAACATTTGCGTATAATACGTCAACCCATTATGCGACGAAATTGACCCCTTTTGAAATATTGTACGGATTTAAACATAGAAACCTCAATAGTCCCAAAGACGATATGGTTAACGAAACGACAATTGAACAATATGTTACAGAAACTCAGTCAAAACAAAAAGAGCTTAGGAAATTGGCATCTAATAACCAAATTGAAACTAAAATTAAAGTCAAACAAAAATATGACAACAAAATAAAAAAGCCACTACCAGATTACCATGTAAACGATAAAGTCTTTTTGAAAAACCAACTGATTAACAAACAAGGTCAATCTAAATGGTTAGGTCCATTTATAATAACGGAAATCATTTCACAAAATGTAGTAAAAATTAATAAGAAAAATAATAAGGACAATTTCACATTAGTCAGCGTAGAACAAATTAAACCATACAAATCTGTATCTTTTACAGATGCTGCTGCGAGCTCTTCACAGTAAAACTACCAAACACCGGTATTTATTTCGAAGACAAAGGGTCCCTCCTTCTCTCAGATTCTTCATATGATATATTAATTTACAAAAATTTGACACCTTTATTTCAAAACTTTGAAATACTTAAATCTTATCGAAAAGAATTAGACGAAATAGGCAACAAAATTAATAATGTTAACCTAAAAATACACGCTACAGTTTTAAAAAATACCCTTAATAATTTAGAAACCAATTTAAATGAAATAAAATTTATTGTACCAAATCCAAAAAGAAAACGTAGAGGCTGGTTTAATATAATCGGAACGGGCTTACACACTTTGTTTGGAACGCTAGATGCTGATAATGAAGCTAAATATGATAAATTAATAAACGAATTGCAAACATCAAATAAAAGGATATTAAAACTTCAGGATGAACAAGTTCATCTAACTCAGATGGTAATAGCAGATTTTAATGCCACTTTATTTAAAGTTAATTCAAATGAAAAAATTATCCAGAAAACTATATTCAAAATTAAAGAAACGTTAAATGGAAATGCAATTAGAATAAATGAAAACCAAATTACTTTACAATTTTTAAATACATTAACACTTATTAATGACGTAGCATCTGTAATCAACAAAGACGTAAGTAATATTATAGAAACACTTACTTTTGCTAGAATTAACATTTTGCATCCTAGTGTCCTAAACCACGAACAATTAAAAGAACAATTGCATCAAATTCGTCCAAATGAAGGTGCTGCACTACCGTTTCCTTTTGACAATACAAATATTTACAAATATTATCAAATTATAAATCCAAATATTTACCTTTATAGAAATGGAATTTTAATCAAATTAATTATACCACTTGTAAAGAACATTAAAATGAAACTATTCGAAGCATATTCCTACCCCGTAAAATCAAACGATACATTTTATCACACCCTTATACCCGACAATCCTTACGTGGCAATTTCTGACGACCATCAATGGTACCTAGAAATCCCAAGTTTGGAAAAAAGTCTTCGTCAAGAAAACCTCACGTTACTTCAAAACGTGGAACCTCAAGATGCGAGAAACTCTGTGCGTTGTCTACCTAATCTACTTCTGAAGAAATCATTTCCACAAGAATGTAAAATTTATACTTTTAAAGCTACAGAAGAATCCATTCAACAAGTCAATCCTTTCACATGGCTGGTAGCATCTAAACACCCATTAAAAATAACTTACAAATGTAAAGGGCAACCAATCAAGAGATCGACCATTCAACAGACGTCCTTGCTTAAAATTAGCGAAGAATGTATGTGTTATTTCGATAACGGACTCAGAATAACGACGAACAACAAGCAAAATAAAATTGTTAATGTTCCGGTAGTTACTCCGGAAATACCTCAAAATTGCTGTAAACAAGTAATGCGAACTCTAAACCAGCTTGAAGATGATCCCATCGATCTCAACTATCTGAAAAGAGAGAACCTTCCGCTTCTACAAACAAAACTATCTAATCTCCAACAAAAAATTAAGGATGAATCAGCTAGAGTCTTCACCAATATCCATTCCCAATGGTATTTCTTACTGCCAACAACTTTACTTGGGATTACAGTAACTATTTGCCTTATTCGCTATTGCTATCCAAAATCCTTTAAATTCGTATGGTCCATAATAAACCGTCAATCGAGAAAAGAAGAACGAACTTTACCGACTTTTGAGAAGAAAGATACTCCTAAATTGGAAACGATCTCCATGGAAAGTTTAACAACAGCCAACGAAAAAATAAAACCAAAATTATTACGAAAATTTGTGTCACCGGCCATTCCAAATATAAAGTGATGGAAAAATTTATTTTCAAAAAAAATAAATAATAAATTTTTCTCTTAATGGGGGAGGTGTTAAGGCAAGATATAGTGTGATTCATAAAGACATCTTTTGCTGACATTGCATTTACAGGATATAGTTTATAAAAGCCGTTCATAAAATAGAGTAGTTATTCTAGCTTAAGACTAGACCTAGTATAGTTTGTACTTTGTATTAATAAACTTTTTTAAAAAGTCTTTGTTCCAATTTTGGAATATAACATATATACCATAGGAGGATCTAGATTAGATTACCGTTCACAAATAGTTAAGGATGTGAGATGTTCTAGTTTGTCATAGACAATTTCACGCAGCTAGTGTAACATCCATTGGATGGCGCGACGTCATTTCCGTTGCATCCTGCGCGCGCAACTTCCTTCACATGTTAAGTTTCCTCTCAATGCGTTAAATAGAGTAGAATTACAAAAAAAGAAGTTATCTAGGACATTTAATCTTAGTAAGTTGTGGACAGATATGAACGTAGCGTGCTTAATTCGTTTCAATTTATATTTATTATTATTATTTACTCACTAGTATCACTAAGTAGTCTGTACCACTTCATCCGGTAAAGTACTTATCTGTCATCAAGAATAATAGCAACTGAACATTTACTTTATGTATAAAATTGAAATGCATCACAGACGAGATCGCAAGATGAATTGATTCCTCTATTCGCTATGAATTAAAATTATCTAACGACTACCAGCGTATAAAAGAATAATGCTGAATGTTCTTTATCAGTACCGATGAAAATGAAAGACAAAGGATGCTAAAAATAATAAATAGGTAATGGGTTTAAAAAAGGATCTAAGGTTTCCCCAGTTTATATTTGCTTCGTATTCTTTATTCGAATTCCGAATCGGTATTCTCAGAAGGTATATGTTGATGATGACGTTCTTTTGTTAACGAATATTCAAATCGAATTAAACGGATTCGCTCGAAGAATGTAAAAGTAGTTATTGTAGTAGCTAGACTGCTTCTGCTACGTTGTATAATTCGACTCGAGACTCAATTAACTGTCTGTTTGATCTTAATCCTATTAATATCCCTTTTTGTTCCTGAAAAAGACGTCCTGACGACGACAGAAAACTCCCCTGTCATACCTGCCCGTCCTGCACCTCCACCGCTCCTCTACAACCACCCATCCAAGGCCTTTTTGCTGCAGCATTAAAAAAATATCACGCCATTTGCATTCTAATTGGAAGAAAAGTTCGTTCGTAGCATGAATTACTGGTTGTCTGGAAAAATCTCGGCGACGGGGCCGGAATTTAAGAAACGGATTAAGCAGCTTTAGTTCGCGATACCAGGACGAAGAAAGAAATTAGGAGGTTAAAGCTGGGCAATTCTGCGTGTAAATTAGTTTATTTAAACGAATTAGAAACAATCTATACTTATCACACTAATCCATCTTCATATAACAATAAAGTAGAAATGAAAATAGAATTCCAAGTCGGGAAAAATTATACAAAATTGTCATGCGTATTTTGCTGGGAATGTTGATAAATATTCATTCCAAAGAACAAATAAGTGTATTTCGGAACTTTTTCTAATGTTCCGTGATTAAGAGTGTAACTACAAATATAATTATGATTTTCGAAATCTATTGTAGCTATGACCTAGTTCAGGATTATGTCGTTATAGCTTTTTTTATTCGTTCAAGTTTATTGTAACTTACTTAAAGTAGAATACGAGGGTGGATTGATAAGTTTCCGGCCTGACCAAGAAAAACAAGGTTTTTAAAATTTTTTTTTTTTTATTTCTCAACATAATCTCCTCCAAGGCTGATACATTTCTCATAGCGGTGTTCCAGTCTATTAATGCCATCTCTATAGACTGATTCGTCAAGCTCCTCAAAATAACCATTTACAGCTTCGATTACTTCTTCATTGTCCGCAAATCTCTTACCGCCAAGCCATTTTTTGAGATTAGGGAACAGAAAATAGTCACTCGGGGCTAGGTCTGGAGAGTAAGGAGGGTGCGGCATCAATTCAAACTTTAGATCGTTGATTTTAGCCGTCGCAACGATTGACGTGTGCGCTGGTGCGTTATCGTGATGAAACAAGATTTTTTTCTTCGCCAGATGAGGTCGTTTAATTTTCACCTCGTGGCTCAAACGTTGCAATAAGTCTGCGTAGTATTGACCAGTGATAGTATTACCCTTTGCAAGGTAATCAATGTATATAATACCTCTTGCATCCCAAAAAACAGTAGCCATAACCTTGTTCGCCGAAAAAATTGTTTTTGCCTTCTTTGGAGTTGGTTCCCCTGGTCCAATCCACTGTTTAGACTGTTCTTTGGTTTCAGGAGTGTAGTGGTGGACCCACGTTTCGTCAACGGTTACGAATCGACGCAAAAATTCGCTTGGATTACGCTTATACAATGACAAATTTGCGGTAGAAATGTTTTTTCGAATCAATTTTTGGTCGACTGTTAGCAAACGCGGCACCCATCTTGCACAGAGCTTTTCCATATGCAAATGTTGGTGCAAAATATGTTGCACACGTTCATATGACATCTTACAGGTCTCAGCTATCTCACGCACTTTCAATCTGCGGTCTCCCAGCACTATTTGATGAATTTTTTCGATCATATCTGGAGTTGTGACCTCAACGGGGCGTCCTGAGCGAGGCCCATCAGAGGTGCTCACACGACCCTTTTTAAACTCGGAAACCCACTGCTTAACGGTTGAATATGACGGGGAGGATGTCCCCAGTGTTGAGTCCATCTCTTTTTTAATTTCCTTCGGCGTTAACCCCTTCAAATAAAAGTATTTGATGACAGCACGATTTTCCTGCTTTTCCATTTTTACGAAAACCACAGAGGCGTCTTGTTCAGCGTGCTGTCAAACCTACACTAGCAAGGAGATCGGGCTGAAACTATAGCTACAAGCTATCCAAGGATGGTACTATAGAATGTCACCTCAAGGTAGGCCTAGTGGCGTCATCTCTTGGTTAGGCCGGAAACTTATCAATCCACCCTCGTAGGTCCTTTACTTTTCTTATTTTAACTCTTTTTTTGTGTACCTACCCTTTAACTGTTTTTTTTTTTTACTTTTTTACCACTTTATTTGTAATCACGATGACGACTGGGATACGTATCTCCATTTCTTGCTATCCTGAGTCAATGTAGAATATCTCATATGCTTACCGTTTGAGAACAGTAATGCATAATCTAGATATTTACCTGTCCTTCTTTACTTCTTCTTCTGCTTCTAATGTGTCTTAGACTAGACCTTTAAAATCTTAAACCCTTGAGATATTTGGTTTGAAGATCATTATCAACGTGCATGCCCCTCCTCTAATAGGTATCTAATTGTAAGTTAGTGCCGAGAAACGTACGGCTTTAAGGTCGCATGCGGTCCCATGAGTTTCTTCTGCAGTCTTCTTGAAGGCTAGCCTTTGTGTTCCTTAAAATTTAATGGGGTTAGAGATCATGACAATTTGGATATGAGACTGGACTTAGGACTGTAGTTATTTGTCAAGTTACAAAACGCTTTATGAGTAGTACAGACAAAGTGGAAAGGGATAACCGAAACGGTGCAGCGTTTAAAGGTTGCTTAAGTATGCAAAAGATCAGGATCAACTTTATAAGTGCCTGGTTGCAACTATATCTTTAAACAAGCGTCTTTGCTTTTCTAAATTCCTAAGAATATTGAACTTTCTTACGTAACCTTCTCAAATGCTGCTTGTCTGTATCTCATTCTATTACACATTAATTTGTGTGTTGTTATTCCTTTTTCATTATTAGTGTCTGCTGCAATTCCTGCTTGACATCTCTTCTATGTTTACCGTATTAAAAGTAGGCGTTCTATCAACAACTGCTGTAGTCTAAGTTAGTAAGTTGAGGGAAGGTAGTAAATGCTACAGTATTATTGCGGACTATATCAATTTTGAACGTTCCAACTATAATAAAGGTTAAAGGGTAAAGGTGTATGTTTGGTGCGAAACATGGACAGTAGGCGCGGCAGAAAAGAAAAGGTTAGAAGCGTTCGAAATGTGGGGACTGATGAGGATAGAAAAGGTTAGAAATGAAGAAGTCTTAAGAAGAATAAGAGAACAGGGGACTCTATGGAAGTCAATAAGAAATACGCGAGATAGGTTGGTAGGACACCTTCTCAGGCATGAAGGTCTAGTCAGAGACATATTACAGGCATAAACAGGAGTTAGGAGGGGTAGAGGTACACTTAGATGATATTACTGTTCGCAAATAGTTAAGGATGTTGGTTGTTCTAGTTTTAGGGAAATGAGAAGTTTAGCTCAGGATAGGAAAGAGTGGAGGTACGTGTCCAGCCAGTCTTAGGACTGACAACCTTATGAAGATGATGAACTATAATAACATGAATTATAATGCTCTAGCGATCTTTCGTAATCTGAAGTTTAAGTCATTTCCAAAAAACCATGATAATTGTACAAGTTACAATTATAAGTAGATATTTTTTATTGACTAATTTAAATGTGGCTTTAAGTAGTCAAAAGGACCTAGCCCATCTAAACAAAATATATGAAATGTAACCTTCACTTGGACCTTTCAATAAAAATGTAGATAACACTGTAGCAAAAATATTGTTTGACAAATCTGAAGGTAACTCTTTTTTTAAATGAACAGATTGTAAATTAATTTTGTTGTCGGTTTATTATTATCGGTTTTCAGACTTTAAATGTTAATTTTATGCGCAAACTCTAATAAGTTCAAATTTTGGCAGTATATTCTCTCATGGAAGACAATTCAGGAGCCATTGAAGACGGATCAAAGAAGCAATTTCGTGTTCGATGGTTAAACGGAAATGAACATTTGCATTTTAGAAAACAATTTAACGAAAAGCAACAACTGAATCGTAATGGCATTCGGTTACTCGATACATGCAGGTAGTTCCATTCGTGACTTGCCTTTTTACCAAGTGTTATCGTTTTGTCAACGTTTTTACAACTCTACACCTTTCGCATGTTTCACTGACTCTCTCACGTATAATCGATAAGGTACATTATCCAACCATTGTATAAAACAACTCTAAACTCGGATGGATAGCTGTAAAATAACCATTAATAAATTTTTAATTTTTGACGTATATACGGGTAGTAACTCATTATTAGTATAAATACCAAGTTTTATCGTAATTAGGTCAGTAGTCTTTGAACTATCGTCGACCAAACAAGTCAATCGGGAACAAATTGTGAAATATGGAGAAAATCTAGTACCGCGCTGTTATAAAGTCCCTTACAGGCCCGACGCTGGAAGCTGGCGGAAATTTTAAAATGGCGTGGATGCGCGGTAGTAAAAGTAGGCAGTTTTAGGTATATGATTGCTGCCCTCTTTCTTCAGTATTCCTATCATCGGCGTAGATTAAATATTTAAAATAAATATCTGAAAGCTTATTTGTGTGTCGGTTCCGAGTGACTTACCCAAATACCTGCGCGACCGTTCGCCAGCTTCCTTCGTCCGACCTGTACCAAGCAAGGAAAATCAATTCAAACCATACTGGAAGAGATATTATCCGTTTACAGGGACTCTTGCCCATGTTTTACAAGTGGCATACCCTCTTTAAGTAAGACAGGCACTCATTTGAAGACGACCCACGGCCGATCTAGGTGACCACTTCGGAAACTATTCAAAAAGAAAATTAATACGTACTTAAAGATGCCCAACATCACAAGAAACAGCTCTCTGAAATGGTAGGAGTATCAGATACAATCATTTTTAAAATTATTCACGATCATCTTGGCATGATTAAAGATGAGTGCCGAGAATACTCACTCCGCCTCAAAAACAACAGCATCTGGAGTGTTCTCCCGCGTTTTTGGACCTCTGTAGTGAAGATAAAGATGAAGTATTGACCGGAATCGTTACTAGGGACGAAACTTGGTTTCATGATTATAAACCTAAGTTCAAACAGGATTCTATGCAGTGGCACAAAAAAGGCACACCACCAGCCAAGAAGTTTAAGGTGTCACAGTCGGCTGGGAAAATCATTGCGACAGTCTTTTGGGACTCAGAAAGGATCCTGTTGATCGAATATAAAGATAAAGGTGTCTCCACAACCGCATAATACTATGCTTCAATCTTAGAGCGGTTAAAAGAAGCAATTAAAGAAAAAAGAAGAGGAGAATTGACCAAAGGTGTCCTCGTTCTGCACTACAACGCGCCTACTCACAAGAGCCTTGTTGCGACGGCTGTCCTGCAGAAGATATACTTCGAAATTTTGACTCACCCACCCTACAGTTCTGACCTAGCTCCCAGCAATGATTACCTATTCCTAAACATGAAAAAAGTCTTTTTGGGAAGAAATTTTTAAGCGACGAAGAAGTGAAGGATGCGTATTTTTCAGACAAAGACAAAACATTTTTTTTTCGAAGGTATACGTACATTAATTGAAAGATCGGAAAAATGTACAAGGGTAGCAGATGAATATATTGAAAAGGAAAATACATTCGTACTTTTATTTTCACTTTTTACCTCCCATTCCGCGAACTTGAAAACGCCCTCTCTTAGGTACGCACTAAAAGCTTGTATTACGTGCACTGCAGACCATCCAAATTTAGACGGGTTAACGGTTAAAATATCGTTGTAACCACAGTAGATAGTGTGAAGGATGCCACACTTGCTCGCAATTGGGAACTAACGAATTTGGTGCAAATAAAAATTCAAATTTTATCTTTCATATTTATCCAAAGTCCAAGGTGGTAGCACAACAAAAATAAACATTCTTTTAAATTAAAAGATGACTATGAGCATGAAAATTTGTTTATTGCACATTAATAAACGTGACTAACATATTAAAAAGAAATGAAGGAAAATTTAAAGTTTTTATAATGGACACGGTGTTTATTAATATTTTGTTTGTAATAAGGAATTAACCCCTAAACATTTAAGAACTATTGGACGTCTTCTATAAATTTCATTCAATGTCACCATTAAAGTTAACGATTACTGATTCAAAATAGCATTTATTTTAAACTTGTAACCTAAAGTCAGCCATATTTATTAAGCCACGCCTTAATGTCAGTTCCCAATACTTGGAAATGGGTCATTTTTCGTTCGCACTCATAGTAGGGCTTTACAGATGACGTCTGGAATGCCATTAATTAATTATTAATTAGTAGGTCATCATAAAGATGTGAATTTTGTCTGTCATTTGCGGAACTACTCACGTGGCATCGTCATCCCCAGGAGCGTGCTATCCTAGTATTCATGATGTTACCGTATAAAATGGATGCCACAATATTTTACTAGATTGCATTCAAACCTTGACCAGACCGAGACCTGAATTGGACCATTTGACTCAGGAAATGCATTTTTGTTTTTAGATTTAAAATTTGCCGTTTTAGAAGGCAGGTAAAATACATCAGTTTAATTATTGCAAAAGAAATGCGTTATTTCAATTAATGGCAGACCAATGACCGTAGTATTTACGATGTAATAATTAATGAATATGCATCATGTACTGCGAACATAATTTTGTATCCGTTGGCTAATCAGGAAATTAAAAATAAACATATTACGCTTAATTACACCAACAATAAATTAAATGTCGAATCACTTCAGTTGCTTCCATTTGTTCGCTAATATTTTATGCATTTGGTGTGATTAATAGGCGTTCTCGACAAATACCGATTTCGAAATGTATGAACTACTAGTATTTAATTTTCCAATTCTCTGCAATTTCTATACGTGTGCACTTGCATAAATACATTAACAATAATATATTACATGTAATATGAGGTGTTATTTTCTTAAATCGTAGTAGGTGTTCTTAGAATGACTAACACACCCTTTTTAAGATAAAGAAGATAGTTTGTTTCGTAAAATCATTCATTACTGTTTTTGTTGTATCTAAACATGGGATCGTATTTCTCATTTCTGTTTTCAGTTATTTTCGAAATTATATCATTTTAAATTTAATTTATTGTGATAAATTAAAGTGACCTGTGGAATCAGACATATTGTATTATTTTTTAAGTAATTTTTTTGTTGTAGGATTATATCAAAAATGATTTATTAGTTAGCATATAAATTTTTTAACTTAAGATGACAAGAACTCGATTGAAGGTGCATATTAATGTAGAACAAACCAAATTCGAAAAATGGTAAAATTAATGGCAAACACTTTGTAATTTATTAAAATAACTTGATAAAACCCAACAAGAGGCGAAACGTGAGCTCGTCTCCATTTACAGACAAATTCATTTGAAAATAAATGGAAATGGAGGAAAAATTGGAAAAATAAAATCGAAATTCATTGAGAAGGAAATTTGATGGAAAAATTAACAAAACTTCGCAGACATCGTCATCGTCATCATAAGGTCGTCAGTCCTAAGACTGGTTGGACATGCACCTTCACTCTTTCCTATCCTGAGCTAATTTTCGCATTTCCCTAAAACTAGAACATCCTACATCCTTAACTGTTTGCCTTTACTCTTCTTAACTCTTGTTTCTGTGTCTACCTCTACCCTTCTTAACTCATGTTTCTGCATCTAATATGTCTGTGACTAGAGCTTCATGCCTGGGAAGCTGTCCTACCAACCTATCTCGCCTGTTTTTTAATGGCTTCCTTAGAGTCCTTTGTTGTTCTATTCTTTCTAATACCTCTTCATTTTTAACCCTCTCTATCCACGGTATCCTCATCAGTCGCCGGTAACACCACATTTCTAACGCTTCTATCCTTCTCTATTCCGCCGCGACCACCGTCCATGTTTCGCACTCGTACAGCGCCGAACACTAAACACACCTTTAACAATCTTTTTCTAATTTCTAAATTAACCGTTGGCGGGCATAGAAGTGACTTCTTTCTATTAAAGGTGACACGACCCTGCGGTATCCTCTGCTGTATATCTCTAGTAGTCCTTATCTCCTGACTTGTCTGACTACCTAGATACCTAAAATTCGTCTTCTATCTTTATATTTCGTTCTTTCCTCTTCTTTTTGTTGAATTCTTGCAATTGAACAAAAATAATATGAAAAAGGTGACACGTGCGGAGCTTTTTACCTTTAAAACAGTACGAGATAGTAGGCTATCCTTTTAACATCGGTTACCTCTATTTAATGAACATTTTATAAAAAATAGATTGAGAAGCGGCTTTTACGCAATACAAATGAATATTTATTATTTTGGGTTGGTTTTCAGGCTTATACTTTAAATTACCTTGTCTTGATATTTTCTCCTAGTAAATACTTATATTTTAATTTTTTCTGTAATTATTAAAACAAATCTTTTGAGTACTTCAACCGAAACGAAAATGAAAATAATTAGCAAGTAAGTTTTTAACTGCACGAGAAATAAACGTTTTCGAATTGCGTTCGCTAATTCTTCTACGTATTGCAATTGTAATTGTTTGTTATTTTATTTATTTACTTATATCTTTAGATAGGCGATATACTTTGCTAGGACATCTTCTCAGGCATGAAGGTCTAATCGGAGACATTTAGAGGCAGAAACAGGAGTTAAGAGGACTAGAACTAGATCTAGGTTAGATTACTGTTCGTTAATAGTTAAGGCTGTAAGATGTTCTAGTTTTAGGGAAATTGCGAAGATTAGCTCAGGGTAGAAAGGAGTGGAGGTGCGTGTCCAGCAAATCTTGGGACTGACGACCTTAAGATGATGATATTTAAACAGTTTACGGGCAAGCCATTAATACAATATTCCTCCTTAACTAAATATTTACTAAAATTAAACAAATCCAGATAATCAATACATTCATTACATAGCTTTTGAAGTCGTATGACAGGAGAGATTACCCTTGTAGTAGCTAACATTATCAACATAAAAATAAGTGTTTCTATCACGAAGAAGTATAGGTGATGCATAGGTACCAATTAAAGCGAGCAAGAATGTATGAACAGTTAATAGAATTATTAACAAGCTTATAAGAAAAAAAACATCAAATGTTTGAATGTATCTTTAAAGAAAGTACAAAAGAAAGGTAAACGCAAACTTCCGAAGGATTCGAAATGTTTACTTTTTGTACAACGCTATCTGAATAAATTTTTGGGAAAATCCAAACGATTTGTTGCAACAGTAGATGAACTGATATAAGAAATGAAATGTGCAGTTTTATTTTTATGTTGAACGTGACATAAAAATAAGGGCATTTGGTAAATGCATTTTCAGCAACTTCCGGAGAAAAATAAATTTTATGACCAAATCTGATTCTCAATGAATTCAAATGCGTAGTTGCAATTTTTCAAAAACAGGAATTATCCTTTATCAACACATACTTTTCTATAATTTTATAGATTTATTAAGAAAATAATTGAGCGGAAACTGTTGGTGATGACACATCATAATAATGTATGTTTGGAGTACGCCTCTGTATGGGTGGTTGTGAAAAGAAAAAGTTACAAACGTTTGAAATGTGGCGTTAAAAATATAGTTCATAGAAAAGGTTACAATTAACGATGTATTTGAAACAGTGGAAGAACAGAACAAATAGATGAGATTGGCTGTAGATAAGAAGAAGTGTGTTCAAGTAGTCTTTGGGTTGAATATGATGATGATGATGTTGATAGACTTTACTCTAAAAGTAATTCATTATATAGTTGTGTGCACCATCATCATCACAGGATCGTCAATCCTGAGATTGGACACGCACTTCTACACTTTCCTATCCTGAGGTAATCTTCGCATTTTTCTAAAAGAAGAACATCCCATATTCTTAACTATTTGTGTCAACAGCAATCTAATCTAGGTCTACCTTTAACTCCTCTTAACTGCTGTTTCTGCTTTCAATATGTCTCTAACCAACCTTTCATGATGCCTTAGAAGATGTCCCACCTATTTATTTCGCTTCTTATGTACTTATTGACTTCCATGACGCTCTCTGTTCTCATACTCTTTGTAATACCTCATAACCTTCTAACCTTTGTTATCCACGGTATTCTCACCACATCTCCGGATCTGCTATTTTTTCGAACCCGGGGCAGAAAATTGAAATTGCAAAAATTGATTGTGTCATCCTTAGAAATATGTATTATAGTGACCGTAGTAACCAGGTAACTATTATAACCGGTTTTGATTAATAATAAATAATAATCCAATCATCTCGTTAAAGTGACAAATTGTGGAGAATTCATCAAACTAATGACCAGTTGTTACTAATCATTTCCTTTACTTATTGGTAAATGAAGTTATTGGTTAAGTTACATTTTGAAATTCTCTAATTTCCCTACTTCCTTATTGTTCTAACATTTCCTGCTCCGATTCGTGAAATATTGCACTTTCCCCTATTTCACTTATGGATGACATCCCCTAGGTAGTCCCTGCCCGGACATCCGAATGGGGGACTAGTTTACGTACGGAGTGCTTTATCCCAGAGGGCGCCATCATTTGAGTTAGGTTTGTTTTTCTTGGGATATCATAATGTGGTGGTTTCCCGCTGTCTTCCACATCGCAGTATTGTGCATCAGAGTGCCATACCGATTCTCGTAATTTCTGCCACCCTGAGTACTGAAAGAGCTACTGCTTTCCTTCAGGTACTTGTCTTAGTCTGGTTTGTCTTTAAGACGCCCTCCCCCATTGTAATTGAACCTATGGTCTGGTTCCCTAAATCGAAACTGGCAAGCCGATCCACCTACTCTAGTTTACAAGAGCTTCGTCAAGGTTCAAGTCCCGTCGGATCAGCACATTTTGTTAATCTAACCTAGACCAATATAGTAAAATATTTGTTGGAGTAATTTTTATCCTCTTTTTCGAATTGGAGGTAAACATCGCCGAAAATACTTTTTTTGCTATATTAGATTGGATTAGATTATGTAAGGTTAAGGTTACACTAATTAAAAGAATGAGTAATAAAGCAAATTATCTTTTATAATTTTCACGGAATTCATCACATTGACGAATTGCTGCAGTTATTATTAATAAAATTGTCATCTCATCTTGGTTGCCGAATCCCATAAATAAAATAATAAAAATTGAAAACAGTTATGAATTAAAAGTCAAAGCTTTATTGGGAAGATGGTAAATCGTGCGCAATCGCGCGGCGCCTTGGAAGCACACGTCTTTTTCTGTTTCCGAGCGCGACGCCAGTCGTCGGGACGCTGCTGATGAAGCCGGTCGTGCCCGCCGTCGTATTCAACCACGTGTCCCGAATGATCCTTGAACTTCGTTTGCGATGATTTGCTTTCCACCCCTTTTATATTGTCCATTTTATTTCGGAAGTAAAGACTGTGACAGACTTATTCACTATTGTAAACGTTAATGGAATTCGGATTTAAAAAGTCGTTACTTTTCGTTGTGAAAGTAGTTTCTAAAAAAGGCAGAAAATGACGTGGTGTTACAAAGGCTTACCGTTCTAACTGTCGTGTTCTGGTAGGAATTATTTAATTTAAAAGGATTATTTTTGCACAGTAATTGGTTCAACGGTTATAATCGTGTTTTCTCTAATCGCAAACTGATGATTATTGAACATTTGCAGTAACCTTATTAGTTCGTCGAACAGTAGTATATAACAAAAAAAAAAAGAACTGCTTAGCTCCAAAATATTTTGCAAAACCAATATTCATATATACATCATTCTCTAAAAGGTTTATCAGGTATATTGTGTTTTCTTTATTTCGATATCAAACTAAGATATTAATAACAAACTATGTTAACACTAAAGAGTATTATTAGAGCTTGTTTCACATTGTCACTAATTATTTTAAGCTACTTTATAGTCAAAATTTATATGTTTCAATTAGGCTTAATACCTACGAAATTTTTAAGTTATTACATATAAAAAAGCTAATACAATCACCATTCGTTTCGATATATTTATATTTTTTGATAATCTCTTTGTTCTTTTGTAAAATTTCCACGAAAACATTTTTCTCATATTTTGCAGTAAGTTTCAGAAATCATCTATTTATTAGCAGTTAGTAATTAGAACAGGATCTGATTAATAAAATTCACGAGATAAGTTACTTTCTTATGTTCGACTAATTATTTCTTACTTTGATGAAGAGTTGGTATTTCTTAGGATTTCCACGTTGTCTATTTATTCTTTTCTATTTTGGATGTTGTTAGTACAACTGTTACACGTACGCTTTCCTTTAAATCATTCTACCTAATTTTATTCACGGTACTTCTTAGGAATTCCACTTCATGTGTTTGTTTTTGGGTTTAGCACAAACTGGAGTTCTGGCTACTAATCTCCCACGTTACCCATTTTTTTAATAGCCGTCTACTCATGTTTTCGTTTCAAAGAAATCGAATCTTAATACAAGTATTATTTTAGAATCCTTGCTTTTTCTTTAAAGAAGTTTTTATTGTAAGTGGCGTTTTTAATTGTCAAATGTGGCAGCTAGTAAAAACGTTATTATCAGTTCTTTCTTAAGAGCAATTATAAAATTTTCTTTAAGTTTGGATTTTTGGTTAATAGAACTCGTTAAATTGTCGGATATGTAATAGTAAAGGTTGAATACAATGTAAGCTTAAGGAACGGAGCATTTTCTTTTGTTACAAAGAACTTTAGTTAGAATTTCACTAGTAAAATTTTTAATGCTCGACAGTAAAATAAAATTGTGGTGATATGTTGAATATAAAACGTTTTCCACTTTCCCTATTATGTCGCACAGAGACGTAGCCAGCTTTTTTTACATGGGTCAAGGGCGAACCACACCGTTGTTTATTTTAAGTTCCGTTTAACCCAAAAAGCTTTGAATTCCTTCCTTAAAAATGACGATGGAAAATCACAAGTCCCAAAGATATAAATCACATACAGGTAACTCAAAACGCCTCGACTCCCTAGTTAGTTATATATTACGCACCTAGACAAGAAATGTAAAGAATATTTCAAACTGCAAGTTTATTTCTTCCCCTGTGCGTGTGCTATTTTTCATTAGTTTCATTTAGAAAGTGAAATTTTCTTGGGTAAGTGATTAAGAAAAAAAAAATGCTCATCGGTTGAAAAATCAAATTAGTAGATATTTTTGCAAAGTATCTTGGGTTACATATTTGTTCATGCACAAAGTGTTTCTGTTACATGCGGTTATCAATGTTCAAATATAGCGCATCGCTTTGTTAAAGAAATTTAGTCTGTTATAACGAATGCAAAAGAGTTTTTAATGTAATGAACTTCATTATAAAGAGTGTAGGTATTTTGTATTGTGATCAAAATTCTCCAACACAATGAATCACTTTTTTGCTGTTGGTGGTTTTATTTAGATACCTGTTCGGTAATTATTGCAAAGGGCCCTAATTAACCTCATTTTTAAAATGTGAACTTGGCATTTGTAAAATATAAGTAGGACACCATCGGGACCGTTCTTCGGTAAAGTTTATCCGTACAGGGGGTAAAATTATTTTTTAATTGTCACCTGCAGAATATTTTTAGTTTAATGGAGTTTTAAACGCCCACCGCTCGTAAAGTACGTGTATTGATTTACTTGTGTTGTATAAAAGCAGACTTAACAGTTTATATACAAGTAGATTTATGTTCCCAGAATGACCAGCCAACAGTTGGATAACGAGAAATTAACACTTATTTCGATAGATATTTTATTGGCTTTATAAAATTTTTGGAACAATTTAATCACGAATGTAAACTACTAAAACTTTGTTTATCCCATACGTAATTTCAACTCTTTAAACGTGCTACTAAATTGAACTATAAGTAGCAATTTATGTTTAATATCCGCAACATGCACATGTACGTATTATGGTTTTTGTAGATCGAAAATATCCTCTATTCTTGTTACGGCTGTAATCATCAAATCATTCACATTTTAATACAAGATAATAGTTGGTATTGATTGTTTCGTAGAGATTATGCTGATGACGCACACGTAATCTTAAACCAATAATGTAGAGTGTTTCTGATATAAGTACCAAGTTCACCGTTTTCAAAAAACACGTATTTGAAAGTACAGACAAGAGCTAGTTCACCCCTGGTAGGATCACACAGCGAAATACGACATTGCAACGCTGTACTCAATTAGCTGCTACTTAGCTACTTCCGTGTTGTGTTTCATTTGTATTTGTATACTCACTTTTGTTTGTTATTTGTTGTATTAGGTTAATTGCGAATGAGGGCGTTTATGTTTACAGCCAGCTTAGAGTAGTTATTTTAACGTTGTAGGCTTGTATTACGTATGTAGACCCTAAACGTCATTAGAAGTAAGTGAATGTGTCAATGTCACAGGTCAGTGGAGAGTATTATTGCTTTGACTAATGCGTGAGTTTCTAGAAGAACGTTTTCCTAGACGTTGGATTGGACATGTGGGTCCTATACCCTGACCGACGCATAGCCATGATCTAAATCCGTTTGATTTCTTTGTATGGGGTTGTATGAAACAAAGCGTGTATCAAACACCACTGCAGAACGCTAACGAAATGTAATTAAAAACACAAACTTAAAAATAATTTTTGTATTGATATGTATGTATGTGTGTTTACTGGTGTTGTTACTACTAGAAGGGTAGGACTATTGACGAACAACCCATAAAATGGTAACGCATCTTGGCAATACCTCGCTGGTGATTTAGAAATTTAATAAAATTACTATTAATTTACCTATTAAAGTTTACATAACGTTATTTTTTTTCTTTCTTTTGTGTTTTCAATACCATGTCGAGGTCTACTTTAAATAGCGATGAATAAAGTAGCTATGTAACTAATTGTTTTTGTTAGTGTAGTAGTTAGTTGTTGATGTTTACTTTATTAGTCATTCCACAACCGTAACTGTTTACATTTTTCATCGATGTAGCTGCTTAGTTATTATCACGATTTACACGTCGCCAATTCTCCTCCAGGACGTTTCGGATTACAACTTCGAGTGGTTTTCTTTCAAAAATTTTTTGTCCATTAGTCGCGCTGCTTTGATATTTCCAATTGCATCTAGTTAACGTAATCCAAAGTATGTCACTTATTTCAGAAACACCCCGTATAATACTTATTAATTAATCGAAAATAGGTAGTGTGATCATTTGTTTATAATAATTAATGATGGTGAAATTTGAAAATTTCCTTATTTAAATGTAAGCATTATTTTTAGGAAGATCGCTCAAAATTACGAATGACAGAATATATTTCTGAAGAAGCAATTGCCAGAGAATTAGTAAAATGAAACTTTAATAGCGTCATTGCCTGAAGGTTACATATAATTTTCAGAGTTCAAATAGAAATTAAACGGCAAACATCGAGAATATCAGGTGCTTCTGTCTGAAATGAGTGTAGATTACATTAAGGTTGTCGATATAGCTTAATCTTTAGCGAGCAATAGTGACATCTTTCTTCCTTCGATTTTCGGAGATCACCTTATAACGCTTTAGTTATAAACTAGAGATGCACCGGAAAGTGATTTTGTCGGATAAGCGGTACGCGGCGACATTATCCACTACTCCAAACCGGGTCCCCGGCCCATCCCTATTATTAACTTTGTGTTTAAATACTAATTTGCCTTGTTTATTCTATGTTGCAGATGAAAGAAAATATTTGTCAGCAAAATTGACATTTTTGTTCAATTATTATTCTGTCATATTTTAACGAAACAAACTCATTGTCATGTCTGCAATGAGCAATTGAACATAACATTCTCATCTATGTAAACTGCTTTAATATACATACTTACGTATAATTCCGGTAATAATTAAGTTATTGTTTTATTGGACTTTCATGGAAAGGTTCAAACAATGCGTTTTTTTAAGGAAATAATTAGTTCTGCGTCATGAGCAATAAAAAATGAAAATGCATTTAGTTTTAAGCAGGTTTAAAAGGTAATTTGTTTCTTTGGTCGTTAAAAGTTATTGGTCGTAAATAAACTACAATAAAAAACGCAAACTTTTGTTATTTATGGTTTTATAAATCTATAATATGTGCATATTACGGTACTTAGATTGTTTGTATAATTGAGAAATTTGCAAAAACAATTTCATTAAAGTTTCAATTTTATATCTTAGGAAGCGTTCAAGCATTACGTAAGCAGAGTTTTTGCTGATCACTTTTACCCCCTTGCTCCTTCTGTCAAAAAAGAATTAACAAATACGATAGGTCTTTCGCCTTCACGCCTCTGTACGTACTAAATATTTCAATACTGTCTTAGGTCGTAATTGACAATTTTTTATTGTGTACATTACAGGCCGACAAGGTTTGTACTAAGGTCATCATTCATAACCTTGTAATAAAAGCACGTTGACATAATTTACGATGTGAAACCCGCAAACTAAGCTCGATAGTTACATTAAAATATTATTAACCGTCGGAAGTTTAAAGCATATTTTTATTACACTTGGAGCGAATTTTAAAAAAGATAAATCTAAACCTTTAATCAGTAGTAACCATACCATAGGCGTGATACATTTAGAACAATTAGCTCAACTTCCCATCCGTCAAAAATATTAACTAGAATTGTAAAGAGGAGGATGCAACAAAGGGCGGAAGAACTATTAGGGGAAGATCATTTAGGTTTAGAAGAAATAGAGAAACTCGTGAGGCCATTCTAACTTTATGGGTAACAATAACGAAAACTATAGAAAAGGGAAAGAGTGCCTACATAGGATTTGTAGGTTTAGAAAAAACTTTGGACAATGTCAAACGGGAGAAGATATTAAACATATTTAAAAAAGGAGGGATGAGTTATAGAGATAGAAGAGTTATACTTAGTTTGTATAAAGAGCAACAGCCAGTTATAGAGCTGGAACTGCAACCTAGAGAAGTACACATTAGGAAGGGAGTCAGACAGGGATGAACCCTATCGCCGCTATTTAATTTTACCTTGGATAGACTAGATTAGAAATGAAGAGGTATTAGAAAGAATAGGAGAACAGAGGACTGTATGGAAGTCAATAAGAAATAAGCGAGATAGGTTGGTAGGATACGTTCTCAGGCATGAAGGTAAAGTCAGGAACATATAAGAGGCAGAAACTGGAGTTAGGAGGGGTAGAGGTAGGCCTAGATTAGATTACTGTTCGCAGATAGTTAAGGGTGTGGGTTGTTCCAGTTTTAAGGAAATGCGAATATTATCTCAGGATAGGAACGATCGAAGGTCTAAGGACTGACGACCTTATGATGATGATGAAACCTTTAATCGAACGGACTTGAAAATAAAGATAATTATCCATTCTTTAACTGCATTCTATCAACTTCTGCAAACTGCTTACGAAAGAAAATTGAAAGCGTTTTGGGTTGATAATTTTATCTCTAAAGTAATCTAAAATGGGTGGAAAAAAAATAAAACGTTGCATGAAAACAAAGGCTTGTTCAATGGGCGCAAACTTTTGCTTGAATATGATCAAGAACTTTTGCGTGCTCGCTGAGCTAGGAAAAATTGGCTAATAGCAGTTTTGTTTTACAAACAGAATGAGGTTAATTCCACGTAAATTGTTGCACCACATAAACGCACTCTAGTACGTAGCATAAACAACACAAACCCTGAACCCGTTTTGCGAGCAATTTAAATTCAAAAATTGACTGCGTTATCACATCATGGAATTATATGGAAACTGTTTCTCACTAGTAACATGCACTCGTAATACATTAGCTTTGTAGTTACGTAGGGTTTTATGCATTACCTTAATGGGGTAAGATGTGCATAAATTATAAACAGCTTAATATGCCAGTACTTGTATCAAATCATTCTCTATTGGAAGGGAAAGTATTAATTATATGCGCTTAACAGGGTTTAAGAGAAAGCTTAGTGAAAGAGAGTGATACGTTATAAAAAATTTTCGTTATATAGGGTTTCGTTCCTTCGCATATTTTCTTTTTATGTTGCACGACCGAAAGTATATTGCTTTAACTACGTTTATATGATAATATCACTTTCTTCTCTGAAATTTTCCCTAAACAAATCGCACTTTCAAAATCTTTTAAATAAAGATCAAACCCTCTCAGAAGCTTTTTAGGGTTCCGTACCTCAAAAGAAAAAAAAGAACCTTTATAAGATCATTTCTTTGTCCTTTTTTCTCTGTCAAGTCCCTTTACTCAAATGTGTAATCTCTTAGATCTGCAAAATAATCAAACTTTTATGTCAACCGAATCAAAACCTATATGATACTTGCCGTTGGCCGAGAATCATGAAAGATCCTAACGGCAAATATCCATCTGTCAAACTCCTTGAAACTTTTGATTCTGATACTTCTCAACGTGTAGATCAAAAGTCTCAATGGAGGCTAAGTCGTAAAAGCTCATTTTTTTGAGATGTCGCATACAATACGTTTTGATCACTTAAATTAATATAAACATGAAATAATAAACAAAATAACTGACAGAGGGCTCCATACAACAGTAAACAACAGATTCTGTATTAGTGTTTTCCTTTCCTGAACTAATCTTCGCATTTCCCTAAAACTAGAACATCCCACTTCCTTTGCGAGCAGTAATCTAATCTAGATCTATCTCTACTCTTCTTAACTCCTCTTTTGTCTCTAATATATCTCTGACAACACCTTCGTGCCTGAAAAAGTGTCTTACCAACCTATTTCGCCTATTTCTTATTGACTTCCATTGATATTGACTTCTAACCTTCTCTGTCCACGGTATTGTTACTAGTGGATAGTTCCAATCATCGAAGCAAAACGTAATCGCTGACTGTTGTCGCTGCAACTATTCGCTCACAACCGTGAAGGTACAAGATCGGGGACAGGAATACACGGGAGAAGTTGTTTCCTTGGACCACTTATTAGGTAAAGGCTGGGATAGTAATATTCCACAGATGTTTCACTTCCCTTGTGTCTTCATTTTGTCTGTCTCGTGTGTCAGCCTTCTACCACGATGTACTCATTTGCACGTTTCCCAAAAGGAGATTCATGTACCGCTTTCTGCCCTACTCTTCAGCTTTGCGTTATACGAGGGTGGATTGATAAGTTTCCGGCCTGACCAAGAAAAACAAGGTTTTTAAAAATTTTTTTTTTTTATTTCTCAACATAATCTCCTCCAAGGCTGATACATTTCTCATAGCGGTGTTCCAGTCTATTAATGCCATCTCTATAGACTGATTCGTCAAGCTCCTCAAAATAACCATTTACAGCTTCGATTACTTCTTCATTGTCCGCAAATCTCTTACCGCCAAGCCATTTTTTGAGATTAGGGAACAGAAAATAGTCACTCGGGGCTAGGTCTGGAGAGTAAGGAGGGTGCGGCATCAATTCAAACTTTAGATCGTTGATTTTAGCCGTCGCAACGATTGACGTGTGCGCTGGTGCGTTATCGTGATGAAACAAGATTTTTTTCTTCGCCAGATGAGGTCGTTTAATTTTCACCTCGTGGCTCAAACGTTGCAATAAGTCTGCGTAGTATTGACCAGTGATAGTATTACCCTTTGCAAGGTAATCAATGTATATAATACCTCTTGCATCCCAAAAAACAGTAGCCATAACCTTGTTCGCCGAAAAAATTGTTTTTGCCTTCTTTGGAGTTGGTTCCCCTGGTCCAATCCACTGTTTAGACTGTTCTTTGGTTTCAGGAGTGTAGTGGTGGACCCACGTTTCGTAACGGTTACGAATCGACGCAAAAATTCGCTTGGATTACGCTTATACAATGACAAATTTGCGGTAGAAATGTTTTTTCGAATCAATTTTTGGTCGACTGTTAGCAAACGCGGCACCCATCTTGCACAGAGCTTTTCCATATGCAAATGTTGGTGCAAAATATGTTGCACACGTTCATATGACATCTTACAGGTCTCAGCTATCTCACGCACTTTCAATCTGCGGTCTCCCAGCACTATTTGATGAATTTTTTCGATCATATCTGGAGTTGTGACCTCAACGGGGCGTCCTGAGCGAGGCCCATCAGAGGTGCTCACACGACCCTTTTTAAACTCGGAAACCCACTGCTTAACGGTTGAATATGACGGGGAGGATGTCCCCAGTGTTGAGTCCATCTCTTTTTTAATTTCCTTCGGCGTTAACCCCTTCAAATAAAAGTATTTGATGACAGCACGATTTTCCTGCTTTTCCATTTTTACGAAAACCACAGAGGCGTCTTGTTCAGCGTGCTGTCAAACCTACACTAGCAAGGAGATCGGGCTGAAACTATAGCTACAAGCTATCCAAGGATGGTACTATAGAATGTCACCTCAAGGTAGGCCTAGTGGCGTCATCTCTTGGTTAGGCCGGAAACTTATCAATCCACCCTCGTAGTCTAGGTAGAAGGGACTTCCTGCCCATTAACTAGTGGAAATTGTGACGCAAAGGACAGATTGGCAGCTATTCTCCGTCAATTTTTTCAGTCACTTACTGTTTGGTGGTTATGACCAGAGCGTTTTTGGTTTCTCATTTTTTCCATTTGTTATTCATTTATTACCCATCAACAAATCTGATGATCACTATCAAAGCAATTCACTATTAGATAGTAAGAGAGAATAAGGAAATTTGTTGACTCTTTTTTTTTCTAAAATCAAAATTAAAACGTCTTAAGAAGAATAAAAGCTGCATGGTTATATGTATGTAATTGAAACTGTGATATTAGTTAAGCAGTGGACTTTGTTACCAGTAAAAGAGTTGATAATTAAAGTGCAAAAGTTGTACCCTTTCAGTAGGATTTGAAGAAACCTGTGCTAGGTGAAAATCTTCCTTCGAACGAATTCTGCTCTTTGTCGAGTATGACACTGTTAGCCGTGAAATCACGAGCAAATGTTACTTTTAGCAGAGCGAATGAAACTCGATATCAAATATTATATACAGGCTTTATTTACAAATGCATTATTAACTATGAAATAACGGATTACAATTACAGGCACAACGAAGAAAATATGAATTAAAAACGCAACATAACAAGAAGGACAAAACGTAATTCACTCTAAATTATATAACAAAAAATCAAAAACTGTTCTGGTGTCACCACCAATACCTAGTATGCAACAAAAGAATACGAGCCAGAGGACAATAAGGTGAAAAACCAACAAGGTATGGCTCTGCCTCGAGCTATGAAATTCCTGTAACCTGCATACATTGAAGACTGTAGCAGAATCTGACCATTGTGACCAAATCGGCCTGTTATTGTTTGCAAGGTTTTCCTTTCCTGAACTAATCTTCGCATTTCCCTAAAACTAGAACATCCCACTTCCTTTGCGAGCAGTAATCTAATCTAGATCTATCTCTACTCTTCTTAACTCCTCTTTTGTCTCTAATATATCTCTGACAACACCTTCGTGCCTGAAAAAGTGTCTTACCAACCTATTTCGCCTATTTCTTATTGACTTCCATTGATATTGACTTCTAACCTTCTCTGTCCACGGTATTGTTACTAGTGGATAGTTCCAATCATCGAAGCAAAACGTAATCGCTGACTGTTGTCGCTGCAACTATTCGCTCACAACCGTGAAGGTACAAGATCGGGGACAGGAATACACGGGAGAAGTTGTTTCCTTGGACCACTTATTAGGTAAAGGCTGGGATAGTAATATTCCACAGATGTTTCACTTCCCTTGTGTCTTCATTTTGTCTGTCTCGTGTGTCAGCCTTCTACCACGATGTACTCATTTGCACGTTTCCCAAAAGGAGATTCATGTACCGCTTTCTGCCCTACTCTTCAGCTTTGCGTTATACGAGGGTGGATTGATAAGTTTCCGGCCTGACCAAGAAAAACAAGGTTTTTAAAAATTTTTTTTTTTTATTTCTCAACATAATCTCCTCCAAGGCTGATACATTTCTCATAGCGGTGTTCCAGTCTATTAATGCCATCTCTATAGACTGATTCGTCAAGCTCCTCAAAATAACCATTTACAGCTTCGATTACTTCTTCATTGTCCGCAAATCTCTTACCGCCAAGCCATTTTTTGAGATTAGGGAACAGAAAATAGTCACTCGGGGCTAGGTCTGGAGAGTAAGGAGGGTGCGGCATCAATTCAAACTTTAGATCGTTGATTTTAGCCGTCGCAACGATTGACGTGTGCGCTGGTGCGTTATCGTGATGAAACAAGATTTTTTTCTTCGCCAGATGAGGTCGTTTAATTTTCACCTCGTGGCTCAAACGTTGCAATAAGTCTGCGTAGTATTGACCAGTGATAGTATTACCCTTTGCAAGGTAATCAATGTATATAATACCTCTTGCATCCCAAAAAACAGTAGCCATAACCTTGTTCGCCGAAAAAATTGTTTTTGCCTTCTTTGGAGTTGGTTCCCCTGGTCCAATCCACTGTTTAGACTGTTCTTTGGTTTCAGGAGTGTAGTGGTGGACCCACGTTTCGTTAACGGTTACGAATCGACGCAAAAAATCGCTTGGATTACGCTTATACAATGACAAATTTGCGGTAGAAATGTTTTTTCGAATCAATTTTTGGTCGACTGTTAGCAAACGCGGCACCCATCTTGCACAGAGCTTTTCCATATGCAAATGTTGGTGCAAAATATGTTGCACACGTTCATATGACATCTTACAGGTCTCAGCTATCTCACGCACTTTCAATCTGCGGTCTCCCAGCACTATTTGATGAATTTTTTCGATCATATCTGGAGTTGTGACCTCAACGGGGCGTCCTGAGCGAGGCCCATCAGAGGTGCTCACACGACCCTTTTTAAACTCGGAAACCCACTGCTTAACGGTTGAATATGACGGGGAGGATGTCCCCAGTGTTGAGTCCATCTCTTTTTTAATTTCCTTCGGCGTTAACCCCTTCAAATAAAAGTATTTGATGACAGCACGATTTTCCTGCTTTTCCATTTTTACGAAAACCACAGAGGCGTCTTGTTCAGCGTGCTGTCAAACCTACACTAGCAAGGAGATCGGGCTGAAACTATAGCTACAAGCTATCCAAGGATGGTACTATAGAATGTCACCTCAAGGTAGGCCTAGTGGCGTCATCTCTTGGTTAGGCCGGAAACTTATCAATCCACCCTCGTAGTCTAGGTAGAAGGGACTTCCTGCCCATTAACTAGTGGAAATTGTGACGCAAAGGACAGATTGGCAGCTATTCTCCGTCAATTTTTTCAGTCACTTACTGTTTGGTGGTTATGACCAGAGCGTTTTTGGTTTCTCATTTTTTCCATTTGTTATTCATTTATTACCCATCAACAAATCTGATGATCACTATCAAAGCAATTCACTATTAGATAGTAAGAGAGAATAAGGAAATTTGTTGACTCTTTTTTTTTCTAAAATCAAAATTAAAACGTCTTAAGAAGAATAAAAGCTGCATGGTTATATGTATGTAATTGAAACTGTGATATTAGTTAAGCAGTGGACTTTGTTACCAGTAAAAGAGTTGATAATTAAAGTGCAAAAGTTGTACCCTTTCAGTAGGATTTGAAGAAACCTGTGCTAGGTGAAAATCTTCCTTCGAACGAATTCTGCTCTTTGTCGAGTATGACACTGTTAGCCGTGAAATCACGAGCAAATGTTACTTTTAGCAGAGCGAATGAAACTCGATATCAAATATTATATACAGGCTTTATTTACAAATGCATTATTAACTATGAAATAACGGATTACAATTACAGGCACAACGAAGAAAATATGAATTAAAAACGCAACATAACAAGAAGGACAAAACGTAATTCACTCTAAATTATATAACAAAAAATCAAAAACTGTTCTGGTGTCACCACCAATACCTAGTATGCAACAAAAGAATACGAGCCAGAGGACAATAAGGTGAAAAACCAACAAGGTATGGCTCTGCCTCGAGCTATGAAATTCCTGTAACCTGCATACATTGAAGACTGTAGCAGAATCTGACCATTGTGACCAAATCGGCCTGTTATTGTTTGCAAGAGAACATTCAAGAGATATTTGACTGCCTTGTATGTATTTGGAAATATGGAAATTTTCAATATAACCAAATAAAATAGGTTGAATAATGATTAGCATATCTATCTCTAAGGACTAAAAAAATATTAAAATTAAACTGAAACAGACACAGTACTAATAAAAATTGAAGTAAAAACGATAACACTGCATTTTAACATAGGTGCAGCATTTCGTTTATGTCCAATCTTAGAATTGGTTATTTTTTTACGAGTGAGCCTAAAAGTGAGTTATATTCGAATGTTTGTGGTTTCGAAATGACGTCCAAATCAAAAATTAATAAGTGCGTCCAATATCTTCTTCTTAATATATATAAATTACGTGTCACGTTGTTTGTACGCGATGGACTCCTAAACTACTTCACTTCAAATCAAAGTACACCGTGTGCAGTTTGATCCAACTTGAAAGACAGGATAGCTTACATCTCAATTTATGATCGCAATATTCAATAGATGGCGCTATGTCAAACTTCCAAACGTTTCATATAAGCTGCAATTTTAATAGCATAACCACCACATGTTGTTGAGGCTAAAGCAAAGGTTAAATTTATTTTGTAGTAAACGAAATACAGTGAATTTTACTTTTTCAATTTTTGGTGTTAGCATAGCCGGCCACGTGTTACTTAGACTGAAGTATAAATTAAATTCATATTATAGCGAATATAATCATCATCATAAGGTCATCAGTCCTAAGACTGGTTGGACACGTACCTCCACTCTTTCCTATCCTGAGCTAAACTTCGCATTTCCCTAAAACTAGAACAGCCCACATCCTTAACTATTTGCGAAGAGTAATCTAATCTAGGTCTACCTCTACCCCTCCTAACTCCTGTTTCTGCCTCTAATATGTCTCTGACTAGCCCTTCATGCCTGAGAAGGTGTCCTACCAACATATTTCGCCTATTTCTTATTGACTTTCATAGAGTCCTCCTCTATGAAATCAGATAACTCAGAATGAAAGGAGCAGTAAAACAGAGAATAACGTAGGCTCGAGTAGTCTTCTAATAAAATTGAACTGCACAACTCATTACAAGGTTTAAACCTTTTGCATAGTCCTTCACCATGAATATTATTAGCAACCCTTGATTAACTGTTTTATGTTGTAACGGTATACATATGAATTGAATTCCATGACAACTAAGCATATTTTATGCTTAATAAAAACCGTCAACCGCGTCCTACAAGTAAATTAAGCCTAAATTATTCAGGCGAATAAATTAGACTTACAAGCTTTCTTTTAGTTTTTTATTGCTGAAAAACTCTGACGTTACGTTAAAAAAATAGTAGAGCAAGGGAGAAAATTTACTACACAGTAAATCTTGCTTGTGTTCCACTTTTATGTAAATATTATGCGATTGATTAGATGTAACCAATGCATTTACCTATCAGTCGTTCGCGTTTATTTTGTAGCAAGAAATAATAAGCAGTTTTTATGAAGTATCATTATAAATTTCAATTTTGATGTGTAGGGTTGGTATCTAACTAAATAAGTGATTGCGTATTTTAAGTGAAAAAGAAAATTTTTGCTTAAAGATATAACTTTTGTTTATAATTTTTGTCGATGACTTTTCTCCATCTTTCAGGTAGTGTCATAATCCCATGTTCATGAAACTTACGATTTTTGCCAGCAAAAAGCTGAATCAAAAGTGATTTTACATCATTAAAAATTTTACCATTTAGGAAGTTGTGCATGGAACGAAATGAATGGTAATCTGATAGCGCAGGGTCAGGGCTACATGGTGGATGTGATAACTCATCCCAACCTAGTTCCAATAATTTTTGGCGCTTGACCAAAGATGTATGGGGCTTTGCATTATTATGCTGGTAAAGAATACCCTTACGATTTGTCAATTCTGGCCACTTTTCTTGAACTGCATCGCTCAGTTTGGTGAGTTTTTGAAGGTGCACGCTTAAGTTATTCATTTCATTTCTTGGTAAAAATTCAAAGTGAGGAATTTCTTTATAATCCCACCACACTGACAGCATAATATTCTTTTGGTAAATCTCAGTTTTTGGTGTCGTCTGAACTGGTTCATCTTGCATCATCCACGATCTTTTGTGATTACGTTTTTAATGACCTTTATATGAGTCTCATCAACATCAGTTAGAAGCCTAAATCGAGTATTATTTGTCAACAATTTTTTTGTAAACCTCAGCTTTTGGTGTCGTCTGATCTAGTTCATCTTGCATCATCCACTATCTTTTCCGATTAGCGTCTTTAACGACCTTTATATGGGTCTCATTAACTTCAGCTAGGAGCCTAAACCGAGTATTATTTGTCAACAATTTTTTTGTGAATCTCAGCTTTTGGTGTCGTCTGAGCTGGTTAATCTTACACCATCCAGGATCTTGTCCGATTAACGTCTTTAATGACCTTTATATGAGTCTCATTAACTTCAGCTAGAAGCCTAAACCGAATATTATTTGTCAACAATTTTTTTGTGAACCTCAGATTTTGGTGTCGTCTGAGCTGGTTCATCTTGCATCATCCACGATCTTTAGCGATTAATGTCTTTAATGACCTTTACATGGGTCTCATCAACTTCAGCTAGAAGCTTAGACTGCTGAGTATTATTTGTCAACCCTATAAATAGGGACACAAAAAGAACACATATGTAATTTTTGATGTAATAATCTACACATTTTCTATGAATCGGTTAAATTTTAATTACTAAATTAACACCTTCATATACGTAAATTACAGCAGGTTTTATTACCAACAAACATGGTGACATGGTTTTCCTTTGAAACTTCTTTCACAACACGTCATTTCTTTATAATATAGAGGTATGACAGTGTATCGCCATCTACTAATATTTCCTGTTAACTGTAGTACAATAGTATAAATACTACAGTTGCATCGATAGCAGTAGATATCAGGCAATATAATGATATACCTTGACATGTTATTTTTGTTTAGTGTAGAAAAATCTGTATGACGTACGTATGTCATGTAAAAAATATAATCGTGACATTAATACAAAAGGTATTGCAAAAAATAATTTGGAGATGAATATGAATCGCCTGGTAAAACTCCCAATTGTAATACGTGTGTTGGTAAATGTTAATGTGACGCGGTTGTCGTGGACAGTAGGTGTCTGTGGGATGATCAAGTTTAGTAATAACGTTCGTTAGAAAACCGTCTTCACAGTGGCGGGGTTCAGACAGCAGCAGCACGGTGGTGCCCACGGTCATCACCACGTGCTTTACCATGGACCTATGCTGGGTTATCAAGGACGAAACATTGACAGTTCCCATCACCATATCGCAGGAATGGCAGTCCATTCAGTTATTCCCTTAAACGCAAGTAAGTGTCATAATTTATATACTTCATCTCAATCTCTTTTAGATTTCGATTAAAAATTTAAAGGAGTCAAGAATTTGTTACTTGTTAGAAATACACTGCTATTGTTTTGTTAAAACATTAGTTTGATCAGGTGAAAATGGAACAACTTTGATCAATTAAACATCATCATCTTAAGGTCGTCAGTCCTAAGACTGGTTGGACTTGCACCTCCACTCTTTCCTATCCTGCGCTAATCTTAGCATCTTCCTAAACCCACATCCTTAACTATTTGCTAACAGTAATCTAATTTAGGTCTACCGCTACCTCGCCTAACTCCTGTTTCTGCCTCTAATATGTCTCTGACTAAACCTTCATGATTGAGAAGGTGTCCTACCAACATATTTCGCCTATTTCTTATTGACTTTCATAGAGTCCTCCTCTATGAAATCAGATAACTCAGAATGAAAGGAGCAGTAAAACAGAGAATAACGTAGGCTCGAGTAGTCTTCAACAAAAAAAAGTCATTTCTATGTTCGCAAATGATCAATTTAGAAATTCGAAAAAGATTGTTAATGGTGTATGTTTGGAGCGCGGCACTGTACTGGTGCGAAAATGGGGGTGGGCGCTGCTGAAAAAATAAGTTCGAAAACGTTCGAAAAGTGGTGGTTACTTGCAATTGATGACTATACCATAGTGGCGAGAAGGTATTAGAGAACGAATAGGATAACAGAGGACTCTACGAAAGTCATAAGCAAGATAGGTTGGTAGGACACCTTCTCAGGCATGAAGGCCTAGTAAAAAACATATTAGAAACAGAAACAGGAGTTAAGACGAGTAGAGGTAGATCTATATTAAATTACTGTTTACAATTGAGGATGTGGGATGTTCTAATTTTAAGGAAATGCGAAGATAAGTTCAGGATAAGAAAAAGTGGAGGTACGTGTCCAACCAGTCTTATGACTGACGACCTTGCGATGATAATGATTTAGAATTGCATTATTTTTCATGTATCTTACTTATACTGCTTATTTAGATTTTAATACGAAAAGGTATTAATTAGTGTCAGAAATGTTATTCCAATTTTTAATGTCACATGATAAGATAAAATACAATCGTTGCTAATTGTTTTAGTAAATTATAATTTGAACAAGAATCTACTAAAATACTGAAATACCGTTAAAGTGATTAACTGGTCAACATAAATATTGTGTTTTTTCTGACTAAATATTCATTCAAAATATTTAAAAAACTTTACTATCTATTCACTTTTTAGAATGTAGCGTAAGTACGTACTATTTAATAATACACAGGAAATATTTGGACTTTATAAGTTTTTGTACAAAAATAGATTGTCGCATAAATAATAAAAATGGTATATTTACTTTAAAAATAAGCACAACAGGTGTACGTTATGGCAGTTTACTTCATTTATAAAATTAGTCACGTCTTCAATTCCAAAACTTGTAGCCGGTTGATGCTAATAATAGTTGACGTAAAGTGGTCATTGTTTTTGTTTTAATAGAAATATATATATATATATACTTATGTATATTCAAATGCGAAACTATTATCCGGGGGATCTAGTGTTTAATTTTATGTCGGTATTATTTTGGCATGATCTTCTTCCTCTCACGTGCTTACCTACAAATGCACTTAATAATACGCATGCATTGTGAAATTTCAGAACGGTGGCCTCCTTTAATGATGTTGTTGCAATCCTTCTTGACTTTGAAGTTGAAGTTAAACTTTTAAAATTGAAGTTGTAGTTGGAAGGATTCTTGAACTGAATACACTAACCCGTTTTATGTAAAATATTGCAGTTCGAAAAATAGGCTGAAGCAATGCTACTTAATGCAGGCAGGTTAGGTTAGGTTAGGTTATATGTCAAACGTAGTGTGGTTCCAGTCGAAGCAAATGTGAGCTTAAATACATATTTCTTGTGACCTATACTGACCTAAAGAGGTTAAGAGCTCAAGTTTTACATTTATTTATCTCTATGAAATAGTTAGAAAGCTTTTTACTAAAATGACATATGATATATGTCTAAAATAATAATGTTGGGTTCAATGAGCTACTTATGTATGTTAATGGAAATGTGTGTAATCCGTCATTGTATACAATTCCTACGAAATGTATATAATTTTTAAAGTGTGAAATAAATTATATTAGACACATTTCCTAGAAAATCTATACATTTCCTAAATGGCAATTGGGTACTACTGGAGAGCGGCGCTCGTGTTTCATTTATTGTATTCACAGATAACTGATTCTCAGTTTACTAACGAGTTTTGTTCATTTTACTCACAGAAAGCATTAGTTTTATACATTTCCTAGTACCTATACTTCGTTTAGTTTCTCTAGCGATGTAACCTTTAGTTTGACCGGCGCATAGTAGAAAAGAATAGCACTAGGCCAGAAAAGAAAGGAGGCAACTCTCGGCCAAACTTTTAGCCAGTGAGGAGCATATAGTCCGTACAGTACTGCACGGAAAAATTGACCATTTGATTCACTAAATTTGCATTGCTCAAACGTACTGTTATTGGCACCAATTACTACTGAAAATATCAACGAGATGTTTATTTATATTTGGAGACATATTAAAGGCTTTAACGCTTGTTTTCGCACTACTATTCATGATTGAACAAAACTCTTGGCAGGTACAGTATGAAAAAATATGTTTAATGAACAAGAATCTAGAGTTTAATGAGCTTTTTTCTCCCGACCTACGATTTTGCCAGCGTGCATCCAAGACATTGGAAGGGGCACATCGCTAGAGAAAGTAAATGAAGTATACAATATCGGAATTTCATACAATTCCTAGGAAATGTATCCATTTCCCACGATATTAAAAAATCTTTGAAACAATATTTTATAGATTTTTTAGATAGCCTCGGAATTTATACAATTGATTTCATACATTTCCGGTAACATATATAATAGAATATAAAGAATGTCAGTAATTAATAATACTCTATAGGGTAGAGCCTAACAATGTAAATATTCACTAAAAAAGAAGAACTTGGAATAAAATGTTTAAATTAAATAGAAGGTACACAAAAGAATAAACTTATGTGTGGGTGGGGAGTTCCTCCTAATCCAGGTAAAAGTTGCAAACATGTTAATGCAACAGGTACGTTCCTAACTTCAAAATTGTTATCCGTACACGTGAGACGTGAACAATTTTTCATTTTGAAATTCACTTCTTGGATACCTATTGCTTTCGTACAAACGTTTAACTCATACTTCTTCTCTAATCATCTAAATTTACATTCTTATAACAGTTTGTTGTCATCAGGAAGTAATGGAAGCACCTGCAACAAAAATATTGAATTACAGCCATTAAGTTCCAAACGTTTAATAAATAGTTTTACCAACACTATTCGTCAGTTACAAGATTAACCACCAGGTGGTAAAATCCCAAACAAAAAGCATCCCTTTGTTTACCGTTAGAATGATCTATTGCATCTAAGTTTGTAGTCTATGTCCAATTATTGTAGTAAATACAAAGTAATTTCGTAGCTAACTTAAGGATTCCAAATCCAAATAAATTCAGGGTACATATATTTAATAAGTGCATTTTCCGATCTCTTCTTGTTTTATTTTATTTTTTTGTTTACCTCTTTCAGGCAATATCAAATTGATTTAATTAATTTAGTTGCAGTTGTAGTCAAATATATTTTTTAATTGACCTTTAAATAGCTGATCCATTTTAATTAAAAGCTAATTTCATGTAGTATATTTGATGGTTATTTTTGTAATTGCCATTATTATTGTCGAGCGAACAAAATAGCACCTAATCAGTTTTAGACATACATACATATAACCTGTAATCTATAATGTGTGTATGTATGGGTGGTTGCAATCGTTGCAGAATTTATTGGACCGATAAATCAAAACTATTATAACTGCTGACTTGATAGATTCTTGCTAGATGTTGTTCGGAACGCGGTCACTGAGACTCTCGGAAAAATATTTGTCACTTCTTTCTAAAGTTTTCTTTAATATATGGACGGTAGAGTTGCTATCGAGCCACCGTTTCCTTTCGGACTTCCTCCTCACCCGCTATTCATAATCCTCGAACCGTTCCCTGCTCTTTCAGATGCACTTTTTTTCGTGTCAAATCCATTGAATGGATTACATAATTTTGATTTTAAATCTATTACAAAATTTCCTACACATTCTATTTCTACTGCTTTATCGAGGAAGTTTTTACAAATTTGATTAAAAATTTGCGGGATTGTATCGTGAGGATATATGTAATCATGCTATTGTTTTCTACATTTTAAAAAATAATAAAAAAATTAGGGATGCGCCGCATAGTAATTTTGCCGGGTACCGGATAACCGTATACCCGGTAAAACATCTGCGTTTAATGGTTCATGTCTTCGTTCTAGGGGTCTTTCCGTTAAATACTATCCTCACCAATGTCTCAAACCACATTAAGTACCATTACAAAAGTCGTTTAAACATTAAATCGTAAAACAAATAAATTTTAATTCTTGGATGGCGAGTTTTCATTGAGATGGTATAGTTGAAGCCGTTGGAACAAGCTTATATATAATGTTTATAGCAACTAAGTCTGCAAGGTGGCAAAATCATACTGATAAGTTATCATTAATCAAAATCTGATGTACCGACAAGCGACAAAAATTGTAACAGTTCGGTCATACTAATGTATTGTTCACGAGAAAAAATATACAATGGAACTATATCGAAATCATAATCATAAGGTCGTCAGTCCTAAGACACTCCTTCCTATCCTGAGTTAACCTTCACATTTCCCTAAACCTAGAACATCCCACATCATTAACCAAGTGCGAACAGTAATCTAATCTAGGTTTACCTCTACTCCTCCTAACTTCCGTTTCTGCCTCTAATATGTCTCTGACTAGACCTTCATGTCTGAGAAGATGTCCTACCAACCTATCTCGCCTATTTTTTATTGACTTTCATAGAGTCCGCTGTTTTCTTACTCTTTCTAATACCTCTTCATTTCTAACCTTTTCCATCCATGGTATCCTCATCATTCGCCTGTAACACCACATTTTGAACGCATCTCACCTTTTCTTTTCCGCTGCGCCCACCGTCCATATTTCGCACCCGTACAGCACCATGCTCCAAACATACACCTTTAACAATCTTTTTCAAATTTCTAAATGAATCGTTCGCGACCATAGAAGTGACTTCTTTTTACTGAAGGCGACTCGATCCTGCGCTGTCCTCTGCTTTATATTCCTACTAGTCTTTCCATTCTGACTTATCTGACTTCCTAGATACCTAAACCGACCACTTCTTCTAATCATTCGTCTCCTATCTTTATATTCGTTCTCTCCCTTCTTTTTCTTCCCTTGAATACCAGTATTTTTGTTTTATTTTCATACAGTACTGTTTTGTCAATACCGCTTCCGTTTTATTTAAAGTTATCTCTAACTCCTCCTTGCTAAATGCTAATACTGCTATATCACCTGATCATTTAAGCATTCTAATCTTTTGCCCCTCTATATCTATTAGTTTAGTATCAATAAATAATACAAATTAGGATAAACAACCTATCCAAGTACAATCTTAATTACCAATTTTCGTTAGGTAGGTAGGTTTTCTGTTATACTTATTGAATGATTACTGCTGATGTTAGTTTTTTCTTTCTTGTCTGGTAGAATTATCAGGCACTGCCGCGTATTCGGCATTATTGTCAAGTACTGGGCTGATTTAAAAAAAAATGCTAGATCTGCCGGTTATAGGATCCTAATCAGGTACCCGGCCAATATCTAAAAAAAATATTATCCATCTGTTTCATAAAGGAATATATCCAGTAGGAAAATGTATTAAGAAATAATTGATAATTAAAATTGTAGGTACTAATTAACCAATATTAAATATACATACGTACTTAGTACCCAACAGTTGCAATGATTGGGAAATTAACGCTCATCTAGACCGTAACGAATTCAATTATTTTTCTTTTGCGACCTTAAAACAATGGCAGCAGGTAGTTTGTTTCGCGATGTAATTGGAAAGAACCTGGTTGACCCTTCCTCAAACGAGCACAGTTGTAAAATTTTAATTAAAATTAAAAACGGCATCAAAGAAATTCGCTTGCTAGAATGTCTCGTAGATTGTGTTTAGAAAAAATTCGTTACATTTACTTCTAGTCGTAAATTAAACTTAATTATATTTTCTTTCTGCAAAAGTAGCAGTTCGTTTTAAAGTAAATGGGTATACAAAGGCGTAAACAGATTTTACCTGGTCTTTTACCCTTAACTTTTAATTATGCCAAGTTATGTTGTAAACGCAGATTCCTGCTAACTTCGTAATGAAAACTTGTCGTGGGGTGACCGAAGTTAGAAAATTAATTTCCCGCAAATAAATAATAGACTGCTTATACAAATCGAGAGCTACGAAATTAGAATAATGTCATACTTTTTTAAAAAAGATCTCTCGTAGCTCAACTCGTAGTTTTGAACATGCCCACTATTTACGTTACTTGTTCTTATAGCAATCCAATACGAGTCCAAAATTATATATATCGTTTGGTCACATTTTACTTGGTAGTAATGTGTAGAACTGAAATGTTTGTTTATAAAGACAAACGAAAAAGCCTCTTCTAATTTTACTGAAACTTCAGAACATAATAACAATTTTAAAATAAGAAAAGAAATACTAATCAGGTAACAGTGGACTAACAAGAATATTGCGTAATAAATAGTAAGATAAGGTTTTACCTTAGCTGAGTACTGATAACATATAGTCAATCACAAGTCTGCCACTAAGAGCCTTTTCACACGAGCTGTATTTTGTAGCGCTTCCGTTACGCTACAGTAGCGCGACAGTTGCTAGTTCGTATATATAGAAAGCGATTTTTTGCAGCGCTTCGATATTGTAGCCGATATAGTAACGTATATATTTCAAATTTAAAGAAACACTTATTAAAGTGAAGTTGCAGAAGAAAGACAAAGAGGAGCTTACTTTATTAGCGCTTCTAATAAATTAAAAAAAAGAATCCGAAATATTGGCTCGATCCTTACTACAGCAATCGATTGATAAAAGGATTTCTATATATCTTTCCAAGATTTAAGTCAAAATGAAAAAGGTACCGTTAGCTTTAGAAGAGGAAAAATGTGGAAGTAAAACTTCAGAGAAAAGAAAAATTTAGGTTCATAGTGCCTAGAGAAGTAGATCTACAGAGGGAAAGGCTTTTCGATATCCATTTTCATCCTGTAATACTGCAAACAATATATCAATGAAAATCAATAAAAAATATTAATTCATTATCTTTAGAAGTATAATTACTTCAGAATAAAATAATATGCGACGACATTACAATCTTCTACAAAACTGAACTACAGGATGTCCAGAATGGGTAGAGAGTGTTTGTAAAATCAATAAAAAAAAAACTGCAACTCAGAAAACAAATCTTTTTTGTTAATTTTTAGACAAAGTTGTGGATAATTAAGTGCCAAAGATGATGTTGTCCAAATATTGACCCTCGCGCTGCTGACACTCCTCTAACCGAAAACGGAAATTAACCGCCATGCGTCTACACAACCTTCTAGAATTTCGGTGTGGATATTGTATTTCAGTTGTAGTAGAGATCGTGGTTTGTTTGCATACACCTTCTCTTTAAGGTATCCCCATAAAAAATAATCAGGAAGTGTGAGATCGGAGCTTCTCGAATCCCAATTGATGGTGCCTCGACGAGAGATTACTTTTTCCGGGTAAACTTGATTGGCAACCGCAAGCGTTTGGTTTGAGGTATGGCAAGTGGCCCCATCGTGTTGAAATCATCTTTCCACATTAAAACCACCAAACTCTTGCAGTTGTGGAACCAGAAATTTTCTTAATATGTCACAATACCGGTCACTGTTTACCGTAAGTGTTCGCCCGTCTTCAAACAACGAAGGCGCAACGATGCCTTCACCAGACATGGCAGCCCACGCAATAACTTTTGGACTATGTAGTGGTTGTTTTTGTTTATGTCTTGGATTTTCTTTGGCCCAGTAGCGACAGTTCTGTTTGTTTACGTGACCATTTAAGTGAAAGCTCGCTTCGTCGCTAAACAGAATGTTTTCAAACGTTGGAAAGCGTTGATGCATTTCATTTGCAAAATTCAGTCGGAAAGGATAATCGATATGTTCAGTTTTTGAACTAACTAAAATTTGTAGGCTGTAATATATTATATACATATATTGCTTTAGAATTTTCTGTAACGACGATTTTTTTAATGTGAAGTTCTTGATTGCGTTTGAAAACTGTTTGAGACTGATTTTCACGCACTGACACTCTCATTTCTTCAATCGTTTGTTAGGTCTGAACAGAGCGTGGGCAACCTGGATTATGAATTATTGCAGTCGAACTAATATTCTCGAACATTCGAATCCATTTGCTGATGGTATTATCCTTCGGTGCATTCCGTACATTGATTTTTGCCCAATATAATCGTTGGGCTGTGATCACTGCGATAACAGACGCTTACGCAGAAAGCACGATGGTCTCTCGGGTATACTTCCGTAGTCATTAAATTTCCAAAAAGTAGTGAAAAAACCTATCCCTACCGCACCTCTCCGAACCGCCCCGTTACAAAGACAGCGCAGATACAAATACTCCTTACTCTTTCTGGACACGTGCGAACGAGAAAAATTTAACAAAAATCGATCGATTGTCAATGGCGAGACTCGTACGACATCCGAACCTGTTCCGCGCCCGTCACTTTCGTGTGTAACTACGTTTCAAAGTAATTATACAGTACAACCTGTACAATTACTTTGAAATGGGAGTCGTACGTATCTCGTCATACACGGCACGTGTTCTCGTGAATGTGTGACCAAACCTTAAAGCCCATTTCATGGCGCGTGGCGTACCGATCCACGCTGCCTATAACCAATTCAGCGGCGCTTGGAGCGGAAAGGTGTATGGCGTACTTAGCGCGTTCTTTAGCTGGTTTTCTGAGCGGCGGCGCTTAACAACTAGTAAAGTTTTAGGTGAAATGAAGTAATGTCTCATATGATTGTTTGCAAGGGAAATCTGCATGTTGATTATATTTCAGCAAGTATTTACCATCAGCCATAACCTTAATATTTAAAAATGGAATCATACTAAAATTATAAAGTGAGAAATTATTTATTCCTGTGTAATTGATTTAACACAATTCTAATGATACGATATAAGTATTTTGAGGTTAAGAACCTACCTGCTGCGATACAACAAAGTTGCAATAATGTGTTTGCAACGTTCTCTTAAATCGGCTTTGCACGTGGAAGTCGTTGATATGATATTGCTTAAATCACCCAGAATCACCTCACCAATTATATAACTTGAATCACTTTTTAAATCCGAAGTTTGTAAAAAGTAGGCAGTAAACTTGACGGAATTTGAAGGCTAGCTTCCGGATTTGTTATTTCCGAATTTTATAATGTGAATTGGCATTAAAAACACGCTCACCTTCAACTAAATTTCCATTCCGAGGCTTTGTGTCAGCCCAATCACATATTGTGTCAATACTTATCATTTTATCGTAATTTAAAAACTTGGAATTTGCACGGTACATTATAGGAACTACGATAAATTTTCCCTAATCGGCGCCATGTTTTTTGGCTCCTCCCATTTGACGGATCCCAATAGTGTAACCCTAATAAAATGTATGAATGTATTTGTATGTGTTTGTGTATGTGTGCCTACACTCTACAGTCGAAACGACGGCACTGCTGCCAATTCATTAACCCCTATCCCAATATGTTTGTATGTTTGAAGAAGTTTGACTTCAGTAGCGTCTTATATAATTACACGTTGTATTTTTTATTCTTTTAATTTGGACATGATTTTTAATTATCCATTGGGATAAACGATATTACTCTGGACTCGTGCCTAGAGTTATTTATATGTATTACAGTTGCTTATATTTCACTGGTTTATATCGCCAAACTTTGTCACATTGTTTAATTTACTTCTTATAATTCAGAGCCGGGCAAACTCGGCTCTTTTGACTCCCGAGTGCTCCTCAAGGTTAACCAAGTAGCCCCTCATTGATCCTGCGAGTGAGATGATTCTTTCCTTTTCTTATCCCTTCCATTTTGTAGGTGAGTCCCCTCTTCCATAGTCAAACCCAATAGTTTTGCGAACGTAGTAACGAAAATTTTCGTAGGTATTATTCAAGTTGCGAGAGTGGCTTCGCTCGTCTACGAGATGAAGGGGCTTGATATGGGAGTGGAAGGGAGAAGAAAAAGACAAAACAAAATTGTTCATTACTGTTTACTCTCTCGTACTCATTGAAGGGTAAGTTAAAGTTTGCCCGGCTCTGTTATAATTGACTGACTACCGGTCACCTGTTTATACATTGGGGCAGAATGTTTTTGATTTTTGTTATTGCTATGGATGAAGATATGTATCACCTATTTAATTAGTTTATCACCCATTATATATATGTAAGTATATGTTTTATATATAGCCTTACAGCTGTTTCCTCCTACCAGCTTTATATAGCAACCACTGGGTTCCCCTCGAGAGTTATATCTTGCGAAGTGGCATGCGGCAATGAATGTAAAACAACATGTAAGGAAATAAACAAAATCTTCAATTAGAACAATACAATGCGATAGACAGTTTAAACACTTACGCGGGCTGACGCCCCACTTGGGGCCGCTCTTGCGATGTCCCAACGTATTCGAACTCGGTGATGTAGTTGTGTCCGATGGAGTATCCCTGATGATGACTGTAGACTACCTGAAACAATATGTGTTTACCACACCTAGACCTCAATTAAATTACCAGACATTCTATGCATTGGCCGTATGCAAAGATCGCTCCCAATGTTTATCTTCACATTGCCAAACTATGTGTAGAGACTTATCCCTCTACTGGACGCCCTTGTGCCGATATTACAGGAGTTTTACCGACACTTAGGTCACTGTTGTATACGGCAGGTCAAGGAGTGGACTTCTACTCTCATTAACACGTCACCCATAGGTGCACTGCCACTCCAAGCATATCTATCTAGATCTGCAGTGGACCACCTGATGTACAGGATTTACAATCCACTTAAAGGTGTCTCCGACTCGTGGGCCGTCCACCTTACACTTCTTCAAGCCTTACAATTCAATAATAGCAATATCAACACTTTAAATACATAATATGTGCTCAATAACCAACTTTCTCAATATTATCAAATATTAACTGCCCTTACGGCACCTTACTCTCTCACCATAGTATCCACCACCCTTATGACGCTTTACACATCCTTACATGCCGACTGCCACTTCACCACTGTCTTTACCTTAAAAGCTCCCTTTCGGTAGACCTCTTTGGTTTCATTTTATGTATATTAGTCATTAATCTTTAGTTAGATCAAATAGTACAGATTTAGAAAGAGTTAGATCAAAATAAATATCGAATAAATAACTTTCCTTCATGGAAAAGCATCAAAATACCTGTCGGGCCTTTTCGTAATTTTACACAACCACACTATGGGTCTCCGACCGTAGTTTAATTTAATAACCGTACAGTCTTATTGATTTTAGCCTGCGTTTATAACAATTTGATAGGTTTCAGTTGAACAAACACCTACCAAAAGAAATTGTTACTAGACGAGAATATTAACAGATCTGTTTAGCAACGGTCTGAATGCTTCAATTTTAATTTTTGTAGATTAGGGTTATAATTGTATTTCTGTTGATATTTGAAATTCAATTAACTAATCAAATAACGTAAATTGAACGTACAACAAAGTTGCTACATCAATAGTGTGACAGCATAAACAGCTTTTAATAAATGGGTTTGAATTCCTTTGAAAAACGGCGTCAACATCTGGTTTGATTTTAGTGACATAACCGGGTTATATAGAAACCGCGGCGATAGCGACGGGAATTCCTTTTTTTTTTGACGAGGTAATTTATATAATGCATGGCAAGGTCATGACATTAACAACTGAACATAATGCTTTTAGAAGAAGAAAGCGTAAAGCTCAGTTATTATTCAATAAAAATAAATAAAGGGTCAAATACATGGACACCGTTTCGTTTGTACAACTGTACAGATCAAAAATTATTTCTGACACTGCTACAATTTAATGGATTTATCCAAATATTGACTCAATTTGTTGTTCATGTTCATTAGATTAACTATCAAAAAGACGACGCCGTATGATTTTAGTGAAACGTAAACTCCTTTTAATAACGTAGTAGGGTATTATCAGAAGTAAATTCAGTTAATATCTTACACCAATACCTTAAGTACTAAATGGATCGTTTTAAAAATCATGGGTTTTTGTTTTCGAAGACAAGTTAGTCATTTAAAAATTTTTAATTGAAATGAGTGTTTTTTTATGTTCCAAAACTTCTTAATTATCTACCACCATCACTTCCTTATCGGGACAATATTTTTATATTATTTGTATTAAACAAATGATTGTTGTTAATGCATGGCGTAGTTATTGGATTCGACGTTTTGAAAATATAAAATATTCCGGGAACCCAGTTCCAATGTTCCTTTTGAACTTTCCAGTATAAAATGCAGGTCAATCATCCCAAAAAATCTATACGGCTTATTGTTTAAATTATTTTATTTAATCTTTTACGTCTCTAATATAACTACATCTTTTTGTTTATGTATATTTATTAATTTTCCGGTGGGAAGTTGTTTTAATGGGTCCGATTTTGGGGCATATTTCTCTGTTTCAAGGTCTCGAAAGTTGAATGCTACAGTTTTTAACGGATGTCTCTGTTTGTGCTGATCGAGATCCAGAACGAAAAATGATATTGATGTGGGACCAATTAAAATTATTTACTTTTTCATTAATATCTATTTTGTCTCCTTCAAAGTAATCCCCACCAGATATTATATACTTGTGCCAACGTTTTTTCCAACCCTCGAAGCGCTTCAGAAATTCATTTTCTGTAATCGTGTTCAGCATCTAGGCCTCTTTCTCTGGTTTCGGGAAGAAGAAAAAGTCACAGGGGGGCAGATCTGGGGAAAACGGTGGCTGCGGCATTATCATTGTGTTGTTTTTGGCTAAAAATTCGCGCACAAGCGATGAAGTGTGAGCAAGGGCGTTATCATGGTGCAAAAGTCAGTTTTTCTTCTTCCTCAAATCCAGGCGTTTCTGGCGGATTGCTTCGCGCAAATTGCACATAACTTACAGGTACCTTTTGGCAAGAACTCATGATTCACCAATAGCAAAACCTTGACATTCGACCTAACTTGGCGCGCTTTTTTCGGTCATGGCTCGTGCGGCAGCTTCCATTGGGATGATTGAGCTTTGGTTTCCACGTTATAACCATAAACCCATGATTCGTCACCAGTTATAACCTTCTAAAGCGAATTTGGGTCGTCGCGGACAGAGTCCAATAGATTCTTAGCAATATTAATGCGATGCTGTTTTTCGTCGAAATTGGGCAATTTTGGTACGAAGTTCGCGGCGTCCCGCCCATACCCAATTCATTGGTAAAAATCGAATGGCAGGAGCCAATCGATATGTTTAAGTTCTCAGCAACTTCTCTAACGATGATTCGTCGATTGGCCAATACTATTTTCTTCACTTCATCAATGTTTTCGTTTGTTGTTGTCGTGCTCGGACGTTCGGCACGCAGTACAGTTTTCTGCTACATAGATTACCTAATTCTTATTGATATATGAAGCGGGTGGTAATAAACTTTAAAAAAATTAATGTCAAAAAAAATCCAAATTGAGTACATAATACGATTTGATTCAATTACAGCTACTGTCGAGTAACTCTTTTTATTATGTCAATTATTCAGTTGTTACTGTAATTTTTGAAAAAAAAAATTGTCCTAACTAATAAAATTAATAACTAATAAATAGTTTGAAATCGGTGCCTCTTGTTCATTAACGAATAATATGAAAACACGTTTTCGTATTGCAATCGGAAAGCAGTAATAATTCGATAATGGTGTGCTATAATTCTTCCCATAGAACGCAATCTAGTGTATTTCCGAACGACACGGAAAGCTCGGAATGAAAATCCAGTATTTTTTCCTTTATTGAGGCAATCAAACATTTTTACGACTTTTGACATGAATCATTACTCTATTTAGTCATACACTACATAAACCCGATAAAACTTGTTCTGGCTCTGGTTCTCTTTCTGCTTTAATAATACGCGCGCTGGTTTATTCGGTTCGAATGAAATAATTACCGAATATTTCATTTAAAGCGGATGTTTTTACAACCTTTCTCACCTTGATTCCCTTTAATTCGGCTGGGATAAAACAAATGCTCTTTCTACTTGCTGTTTCCTTGTTTGTTTATTTTTCATCGACAGTCAGTTATAGAAATTGCCTACAATTTCGACATTTTCTAGTACTACAGTAGATTTATCCATATTTCTACTACTTACGGTTGGGCATATTGGAAACTGACCTGTAGGTTTATAGCTTTCAAAATGAGTTAACCAATAAAATGTTAATGAGAACGGTTAAGTTCTTGGTCAAAAATTTAACTAAACTACCAGATGCGGATGACGATTTTAATCTTATTTCTTATCGTCCCTACTATGTGTGTAACTTGCATCGTCAATTCAGTTAGAAAACTGGAAATACTTACCAGATGGTCAGGTATTACTTCTGTTTGGATTATACATCAATCAGTTCTTTAGGAGCTTCTTCGGTGTGGTCAGTATCTTATCGCGACAGACTGCGAATAAATGGTGCGTTGATGACATCTAATAAGATGGAAATAGCGATCCGCGTTTGGTAGATTCGATAAATTTCTGACCTAGAACAGAGACATTCTTATTAAATTGTGTCTATCAGCTAGGATGAAAACTTTGTTGTCAAATTAGTTAAAAAAGTTATTAAAATGCCTTAGTATGATTTTCATGTTTAACGCTTGTTAGTAGCAGCAGATACGTACTAGATGGCGATACAGTGTTTGTATTTGAATATTGTGGAAAGCAGTGGATGGTGGGCGCGGCAGAAAAAAATGGTTAGAAGCGTTCAAAATGTGGTGTTACTAACGATTGGTACGGATATCGTGGATAGGTAGGGTTAGAAATGAGGAGGTATTTTGGATGCCGGAACAGTTGTACCTAACTGGTTGGACACGCACGTCCACTTTTTCCTATCCTGAGTTAATCTTCGCATTTTCCTAAAACTAGACTTCTTACATCCTTAACTATTAGCGAACAGAAATCTAATGTAGGTCTACCTCTACGCCTCCTAACTCCTGTTTCTGCCTCTAATAATGTCTTTGACTAAACTTTCATGTCTGAGGAACTGTCCTACCAACCTATCTGGCCTATTCTTTATTGACTTCCACAGAGTTCTTGGTTCTCCTATTGTTTTTAATACCTCTTAATTTTAACCTTCTCTATCCACAGCATCCTCATTATTCGCCTGTAACACCACATTTCGAACGCATTAAACCTTTTCTTTTCCGCCGCGCCGATCGTCTATGTTTCGCACCCGTACTGCGCCGCACTCCAAACATACATCTTTAACATTTTTTTTCGAATTTATAAATTAACCATTCGCGAGCATGACTTCTTTTTATTAAAGGCGTCTCGACCTTGCGCTATCCTCTGCTTTATGTCCCTACCACTCCTTCCATCCTGACTTATAAGATCAGTACAGTTGACAGTACATCTGACTTCCTATATATATCTAAAGTCAGCCACTTCTTTTAATTTTTCATCTCCTATCTTTACATTTGTTCTTTCCCTACTTTTTCTTCCCCTGCATACCAGTATTTTTATTTTTGTTTTACTTTTATTTATTTTCACACTATACTGTCACAAAATTACACTTGAATTTTTTAATCATGCATAATAATTAATCTTTTGATAAGCTCATTTGTATCATCTGGTTTCGTGTGAAGTAGGTATTAATAAAATCAAAATTTTATGTAGAATATGTATTTTGAAAGAGATTTTAGTATTCAGGATACACAGGATGTTGCGGACAAGTTTGATGGTAATCTTATGCTCAAGAGCAATCTAAAAAAGTTTCTTTAATATCTTTTACCCTTAAAATATGAATATATTTTATAGGATAAAAGAAAAAGGAAGAGGCAAGCATATTTTAGATGGGAGTAAGCAGGTTTCTGCAATAAAAACATCGCCGAGTCGCAAAGTTTATAAAAACGTTTATTGCCAATAGAAACAGATTCAGTGCCGCACGCACTTTCAACAATACAAAGTTTTATGTTTGTTGTTTATATTTGAACATCAAGATTGTCGTGCACTGTGGCAATAGGTTTACATTTTAACATTAAAGAGTTCTTTGTAAATTAATTAGTTCATAGAGACCATATTGGAAAACTACAACATCCCCCTTCAATAATTCAGTGAAATACACGATATAATAAGTAATAAATTTAAGCAAGAAATTATTTTTATCTAATTACGGTAATACATATGTCGCCTATGCCCCATAGGTTTCGAAACAATTAAAAAAAAATATTTCTCAAATTTCAAGTCTTTGTCTACCTACTAATCCATGCCCACTTCGGGCTGTTAGTTCAAAAAATTACATTAATAATACAAGTGGTTGAAATTCTTTTATCTAACTAAAACCAAGATTATAATAAGCTAAAAATCTAAACATTCTGAGCCTCTATTCTAAGGTTGACGTCTGCCAAGTTTTAACTTTTTCGAACAATCACTTTGGCCGGACTAAATAATTGATTATTTAATGTTGAAAATTCAATGTTATTCGGTTAGAAAATTAATATTACAAGTCGGCATAGATTAATATTACGATAGACTTGAAATGTAAGAAATATTTTTTCTTAACTGTTTCGATGCCTGTGATCATAAGAATTCAAACATTTTCTCAATAAGGACCACCCTATGTCGCCATTTACGGACACTTGTTTGCTAGCTTTACCCAATTAAAACAATTTATTTTACGACCGGTTTTTGCATAATCGTGTTGCAATGTCCCTTACTTTACAGCAAACGTTTCTCCATTCTTAGCGAATGGCATCTTCGGTTAAAACTACATTCCAGCGACATGCTTGATACCAGCAGTCGCTGGTCTAAATTATGCTACGCGACGAAAGGAATTTGCAAGAAGCCGGCACCTTGTCATGTTCTCCTTTAGATTGATCTCTTAGTGGTTCTTACATAGACCTATCCGCAGGAACAGGTTATGTGGTAGATTCCTGAGACTGAAAGGGGATCCCTTTTATCCTCACCTGATCTGATGGTCTGCTGGGTCTTCTTCGTAGTTTTGAGGATGGTTCTGATGCTGTGTCTCTGCAGGACTCTTCCAATTTGGTCTTGGATATTTAAGTTATCAGATCCTTCTAACTCGCTTAGTCAGGGTGCTGATGATGCTACAGTACTAACTTGGGTGGTGGTTGGATAAAGCGTGTAGGTATCTGTCCGTGTGTGTAGGTTTCCTGTATAACGTGACCCAATTTGTTGTCTCGTTTCCTCACTAGTACGTCCAAAAATCCTAACTGTTAGTCCATCCCAGTCTCCTTGGTAAATTGTAAGGTGGGTTGTTGTCTGTTCAGGTGTTGGAGGTACCAAGCAGTTGGTATCTACTCTGAGGTAGTAAGAGCTTCCTTCTCAAACTGTTCCATGAATAAATTGACTATGACCGGACTTAGTGGACTTCCCATTGCTACTCCATCTACATTCTCGTAAAAGTCCCACCTCCACACAAAATAGCTTCCAGTGAAGTAAACCCCAAAAAGCTTACAGATATCGGTAAGGAAGATCTTAGTCACCTGGTCAGGGCACCCTTTCAGCGGTACCGTCTACTTTGGTGAACAGCGAGACGACATTGAAGCTCACAAGGATTCTCCTGATTCAATGTAGATGTCTCGGATCTTGTCGTGACTTTTTTCTTTAGACCCAATTCAGCATCATTGTTTCTTTCACTTTTATGATTATCGAAGACACACTATATAAGGTGTCCCAGTTATAATAATTAATATTTATACCCCAGACTCCTACGGGCATTTGGGCATAAAATGTTATAACACTTTTGACTTTTGAAACAAAATAAAAAATTATAAAATTATAACAGTTTTGATGCCGTCCCTTACACAATCGCAAATTAATTACGTTTGCCAGCTGATCGTAGAAAAATTCACCTTCAGTAGGTCGGAATCAGCTGCTTTTTGGGGTAATATTATTGTTTATGTTGGATCTTAAGTTACAGATCAGCCGAAGAAAATGCACTCGCGTTAAGGTCCATTAGATAAACATGTTAGAAAAACTACGTATCTATCACAATCGAAAATCCCATGATCGTAAACTGAAGTGGACCTAATGTGGCCCATGACCTCGAGTATTATGCTATTTTAAATAGAAAAGAAATTATAACAACTACGGAATAGTTAGAAGCGGTGCACAAACAACCCTGGTCACCCAGCGTTTGATAAAGGTACGCATTTCTTTTTCACTTTTACCTTTTTTTACAAAGCGGAAGTGCATTCGGCTTCTTCCCGGTAGGTACTTGTTACATCCACACTAGATCAGCTGAGCGACGTTAGTCGCCTACATCCAGGTCCGTAGTGAAACAAATTGTACGTTCAAATTTACAAAGACGATTTGCGAAAATTATGTAAAACTTTTTTGTTGTATTTTGTGTCAGGAAGCCATGTTTTTTTTTTTAATTATTATAAATGGGACACCCTGTATAATAAATCTACAGAGACAAAGCAAATCACGAGTAATAAATTATGAACTATCAGAGTAAGCACTGTAATACTGTGCACTGTATTTACTCAGTTAAATGAGTTAGAAAAAAAATGTAAGTCACCCTTACGTATATGACCCGTCCTTTTCTCCCATCGCGCTTCGCCTACAAATTAGTCCGAGCTCTTTTGTTAGGTAGATGTATGTAAGTTGATTGTGCGACAAAGTTTTCGTTATCTTTCCACGTCATTGTAGGTACGGTGCATGAGGGGTGGAAATTAATTTCCGTAAATAAATTACGAAATATTCAACGGTCTACATTGTTTTCTCATTTATCTCTGTTACCAATCGGAATGCGGTTCACATGGGGGGTAAAATACATTTCAAAGCAGGTACATACACGCATTATAATGTATCCTGATTGCTAACCATATAAATTATTATTATAATAGACTGCGTAAACGTTGCGTAATTTCCTTTTGACATACATACGCAAGTACGTGTGCGTTTTGACGGGAAATGCAGTAAATTGGCGCAGAAAAATAATCGATTCGTTCTAGAAACGTTTTTGCATGTTTTGTGAAGTTAATAATGACCATTACCTACTTATTTTAACAAGGATATAAAACCAACAAAGCTATAACGATCTAATTAAAACCGACGATTTGCTAGTACAAACATATACATGTGCACTAGTATAACCCTTCTAAATATGTCGTCGATAGTGCATAGCACTTATATTTAAAGCATGGCGTTTCTCAAAAACGAAACCTAAGAAATAGTGGTCAGCTAATTTCAGAAAGTTGGAGACAGCCTCACAAATTATCACTACAAACCCATATCTACGAAGAACCGTAGATGGCTACAACATTATTTTTTAATGGTTTGTTTGTTTATTTATTTATTTACTTGTTTATTTATATACGGGTCATATTAACAGCATGATTTAGTTCATACAGTACACGGAATAAACATTAATATGAAGTAACCAATAATTATTCCTCAAAAAAGACGACCAGTTATGGTTACACTTGATTCAATATTTATCAGATTTTATCATATGTATTCAGATAAAATAGAAGGATGATCGGTGCATTGTTTTAGAATTTAGATACCTGTTTATCATTGTGATTAACCGAGTGTCATCTTGTAGGTATACTTATAGGTGTGATTTCCTTGGATCACTTAGGCAAATGCTGAGGCAGTAATATTCCACAGATAATCTTTCATTCTCTTCTGTCTTCATTTCGTCCGTCTCATCTTTCTCATCCGAACGACCACTCAGCCATTCCCACGATTCCTGAAAGCAGGCAGAAGAGGGCCTTCCGCCCTACCTTCCGGCATAGTCTGGAGGGACTGCCCGCCCACCAGCATTACTGGCTGGTGGGAATGAAACACCCAAAAGTTTTTTTATTGAGTCTAAACCGAGCGGCGTGGCCTAGAGGTTTAGACCATTACTTAGCATTCGGGAGGACGCCGGTTCAATTCCGGGTCCGTCTGCCTTGGTCCAAGTTTTTCAGTGATTTCCTTGGTTCACTTACGCAAATGCTGGGGCAGTAATATTCCACTGATAATCTTTCATTCTCTTCTGTTTTCATTTCGTCCGTCTCACCTTTCTCACCCGAACCACCACCCACCCATTCCCACGATTCCTTAAAGCAGGCTGAAGAGGGCCTTCCGCCCTACCTTCCGACATAGTCTGGAGGGACTGCCCGCCCACCAGCATTACTGGCTGGTGGGAATGAAACACCCAAAAGTTTTTTTATTGAGTCTAAACCGAGCGGCGTGGCCTAGAGGTTTAGACCATTGCTTAGCATTCGGGAGGACGTCGGTTCGATTCCGGGTCCGTCTGCCTTGGTCCAAGTTTTTCTGTGGTTTCCTTGGACCACTTAGGCAAATGCTGGGGCAGTAATATTCCACAGATAATCTTTCATTCTTTTCTGTTTTCATTTCGTCCGTCTCATTTTTCTCACCCGAACCACCACCCACCAATTCCCACGATTCCTGAAAGCAGGCTGAAGAGGGCCTTCCGCCCTACCTTCCGGCGTAGTCCGGAGGGACTGCCCGCCCACTAGCATTACTGGCTGGTGGGAATGAAACAAGTCCTGTTATTACTCGTTGTCCTGTCGTTGTGCATCGTTGTCCTGTCGTGCAGAGGGAATATCCATAAATGGTTTCTGATTTCTCAATTTTACGTTAACAACATTGTATCCTATAAATATACTGGGTAATACACGGGATGTGGGTTAATAGTGCAGGATATTGTTTATTTCTATGAAGATGGTTGAACAGCAAGAATATTGTGAAAACACTTACGATTTATTGCAAATTACTCGCATAAAATTCCGTCTATACGTCTTTCCTCTCGCAACGACATCCTTCTACTACTTATTTTATTCGAACGGTGACTCATACCGATGCACGTATGCACATCTTCGGTACATTATATAATCGATATCATGTAAAAACATGTATTTAAAAAAATTGAGGAGACTATTAATTGTAAAATTCAACTATTTTCGGAACTATTCGCCCTCGTCTCGTCCTCTTCCAAATGTTTCTCTTCGGATTCTGATTGCTGCAAATTCGTAATATGATTGAGTGATGTTATCGTATGCGGCCTTCACAATTCCCGACTTTATGAGCCAGGTAGCGACCCTAGTGCAAATTTTAGACATCCTCAAATTGTGTTAAATAATTGATAGTTTAGATTGCTCTTGAATTGCCACCATATCACCTTCTCTTTGTACCATGGCTTATTTCCTTTTCATATCAAAACTTCTTCTGTTCTCTTCTATAATTTTGCTTATTGCTCTAGCGTCTACCGACTTGTTTTCTTCTCTCGTTTCAATCTTCTTGGAATTTCGTCATTTCCTCTTTTTCTATAACCTTTCGTGGGTCGGCATCGTCCTTTAATCTCATTCTGTATTGGTTGAAGTTTGAAAAACAGTACTTCTTGAAGGCCTATTATTTAGGAACTTCATGCATTTTGCGACATGCCAAGTCTCTGATTTGAACAGTTTGTTCAACATGGCAATGGTAATGATGATAATTTTATTTATTCTTTCTCTCTAACGATTCCATCTCGATTTTCATGTTACAGTTTGAATCTGTTGTCTCCCGTCTTTTTGGTAATACATCATAGGTTTATTGCATGTGTATATTAAATCCCTATCCGGATTAAAAGGTGTACGGTTTCTAAAAGTAATCTTTTCACTCCATAAACTATTTATGCATTCTAAGGCGTTCTCTGTTCTCTGATAATAATTCACGTAAAAGATTTATTAAGAAACTGTATAGGTTTTCCTTTATAAATCAACGTGAATAGTTCAACTCTCCATGTATCTTTTGCTTATTGCATATTGAAAGAAATTTCAAATTTGTAGATGAGCGTCTATTTTTTAGCGGGATAGGTTTCTGCCCTTTAGCGTACACCGTCTGCCTTGTGTATCTGATATCGATAAAAGGGACGACGAACAGGCAAAATAAGGCGATTCAGTTTTGTGTCGTCGACAAAGAATTTCCTCCTCTGTCGTTTGCATACAGATCAAGCGTGCTTTGCCCAGCTATTTCGTAAAACTGGAAAACGACTACGTCGACGGCCGTCGTAGTTTATATTGTATATCCTGGAAACATTCAGGTAATTCGAAACTAAAAGGGGCACCTACTGCAACGTGTCTTCTTAATTTACACTCATTTACATATCAGTACACTCGATCTCGTGTGAGAGTGCTGATATATACACACATGCCCATGGTACATGTTCCTATACAATTTTGTTAGACAGTACCAGCACTTAAAATCTACTATGTTAATCCTTTTTAAAACCTGTTTACAAACTCTATTCAGTTTATCTTCCCGTTTTAGTATTCCTTAATACATTTTGATGTCTGATTAAAACACCCTTCATTTCAAACATATAAATAATTTCAAGGGAAATTAAAAATAGGAAAATTAATTTATTTTAATGAAAGCACACAATTTATTTAAGTCTTAGATGCCTGTATTAATCCAGTCAAATTAGATTGAAGAAGTGTATCTTCGATTTAGAAAATTCAGGAGTAACTTTAATTTTTGTGTAAATAGGTCCGAGATGGTTTAATAACAACCCAACCCTGCGCTATCCTGAAAATTTCAGCTCGAAGCGAGAAAAATTATTAATTGGTAAAAATAAAAATTTCAGCAAGCTTATTTTCCTTTGCACGTTATGTCTGATAAACCAACAGTCACAAATAGCAATTTTATAAAACATGATTTATTCGCCGGAAAATGTCATCTTTCTGTGCATTTTCAACTTTCGATGTACACAAAATTATTTTGTAAAATGAAGTTCTAGAGTAAGTAAAAAAAATATTTTATCAAACCATCGGTTTCGACCATTCTATATGCGAAATTTTAGTTTATAATAAATAAATTCGCGTTTGTACGATCTCAATTGGGAAAATAATTTTTAATATATGTGCAAGTTTTAAGCACATCTTGATTTTTTAACATTGAACAGTAACAGTTCAGGAACTTTTTTAAAAATTAGCGTTTGCTTTTATTTATAAACAAATATCTGGGTCTTTATTTTATTAATGTTGTAAAATAACATTTACATAGGAAAATAACAAGTTCTCAGAATAGTATTTTCCTTAAAAAAAGAATTATTCCAATCCAAACAGCATGCTAGTGTTGAATTTGCAACCATTCGATTGGTTTTTTCGAGTTCTTTATGGGTATCAAGTTTTTATTTCAATCTCGTGTTGTTCTTAGGGTTCCGTACCTCAAAAGGCAAAATAGATCCCTTGTAAGAACTTTTTGTTGCCTGACCGTCCGTCTGTCAAGACCCTGTTTCTTAGTAACGCGTGGAGGTATCAAGTTGAAATTAATATCAGGTCGGAAATCCTTTGGTGCTGTGAAAAAATCAAACGACTAGGTCAACGCAATCAAAAGATACGACCGTTTACGTAGCATACATTGACATTTAAAAGGAAATCAAAACCTAAAGGGTATTAGAATCATCAAATTTGACAAGAAGCAATCTATTATCTCGTAGTACAAGCAGAGAGAAAATCCGAAAATTGTAAATTTGTAGTTTCATCACAAAAAAATAATTTGTTTTACAAACTATTTACATACCTACAAGTTGACATCTGTATATGAAAAAACAACTGCTTTTTGATGTTTATTTCCCGTGCGCGGAAAACGTGACATTGGGAAATGAAAACTCCGTACCGTTCACCTTTCAGTGTAAACTCTGTCCCGACGATTTTTATTTCCTACCTCCCCTTAACGGGGGCGCTAAATGTAAAGCGGTTGTTTATAAATTGGTATCATTCGTAAGTCAAACAACAAAACTGTGGTCATATTTCTGGAGGAAAAGTTGCCTCCTCAGATATATAGTTTTCTAGATCTAGGTCTAGGATACGGGAATCCAAAAAAAAACTTAATAAAACTTTTTAACCCTATATTTCGATACCAGGCTTAGCCTAGATAGAAACAATAACAATTTCTCCTTGATTTAGTCAAAACAGATTGCACTGCAATATAAATTGCTTTCGCAAAATCGTCAAAAATACTTTGTGTAGTTATGGTCTTGCGAAAAACAAGGGTGTGTTCTCGAGTTTTCATAACAATCGACGCTATTTTCCTTAAAAGTCATGACAAAGCTAACATGTATGACAGAAAATTTCAGCATCTAAGACAATTATTGTGTCAGTAAATTAAAAAATTAGTGCGTAGAGGAATTATTAAAGAAAACGTAAATATCAGATTAAATTAGCAAGACGCAAAACCGAGACCAAAACCAAGACTTGAAGTATTTGAGAAAGGCCAAGGTCAAGACCGAATAAGCAAGATAAAGACCAATACTAAGACTAGGACAGTCTTGATTTGCTCTTAACAAATTTTGTGGTGAAAACTGATACCCTGGTCTTCAACGACCACACATTTGGAGCATTTAATATAGGTCTCTGCAGTTTCATCAATAAGTAAGAAAAATTCGAGAGGTAGGTACATATGGAAATTGAATGTTTAGTGAAAATATTTGGAATAGTTTTTAAATGTACCATCTACGTCAATTGGCCGCATAACAAATCACTTTTGCACCCTAAGGTACAGGTATTGTATATCGTACGGAATTTAGATAGGGCAATAGAAATTCACCGGACTAGAAGATCATTAGTGTAGTTCAAATTGAATTTACACCAACCAACCCCATGATATACATTTGTGCAAAGAATGTATTCACCTCCAAATAAAATTCTTTTCGTTTATGGGAAATAGTTATTATCGCTTGACCGGAAAATTAGGATGTTTTAGAAACATCCTCAAATACGTAAGCACTGATATTTTTCCATCAGATTTCACTGAAATATAAATTAAATAAATCACATCTAAAGAAATGTTAGCTAAAAGTGCTATCTTCGGAGGTATTTCTCTCGGGATTTTCATCAAAGGAAAACCGAGAGAAGCTGCGGTCAGACGGCATCTTTAATGTGAACTTTGAAAAGGGGAATTCCAAAACGACGTTGAATGAGTGAAAGGATCTCTGTAGTATAACGTAAAAAGGAATTTTATATATCTATTAAATTGTTTGGCTTTGATTGAAAAATATGTTCTCCGTGAGAGTTTGTAACAAGAAGTAGGTACGCTGAATATATATATATATATATATATATATATATATACCTACCCACACGTTTACGTTATATGCATTGAATGTTTCTATGGATGACTTTTCATTGGACAGTTGGTGTTCTTTTATAAGGAACTGGTATTTATTATAAAAAGAAAAAAGAACCGTTCTGAATTACTTTTTACTAAAACAGTGTATTTTAATGTATTTATGAACTTTCATTTGATATAGTGCAGGAGAATTAAGTTTTAGCCTCAAATAATTTGTAACCTAAACAAAAAAATGTCCACTTGGAGACTGTGATATCTAGACGGTCATCTAAAATTGGTAAATGAATATTTGACGAAAAGTCACGAATAATAATTTTTTGTTTGCATTTTTTCATTTCATATAAGGACAATTGCCCAGGTAAAAAATGTTCGCAGTGTGTTCCCAGTGGGAAAAACTAGTGAATTTACACGTTTTTTCAAAATTTGATAACTAGTTGAAATATACATTAAGTAAGGAAATTGGCACCGGTTGTAGTATCAATAGTAGTAACCTATGGACCAAATTTTAATCGAAAATATCGTATCTTTTTCGAAAACCGCTGTTTTTTCTAAAAACATACAGACCTGACTCTCGAAGCTGGCAAATTTTAAAATGGCATGGATGCGCAGTAGCAAAAGTAGGCGGTTTTAGATATAACAATTACAGCCCTTTTTCCTCAGCATCCTTATCAGGGGCGTAAATTAAATATTTAAAATCAGGGATTAGCTTATAAAATTAACTTATTTGGTTAGTTTTCTTGTTGTAGATTTTTAGAGTTTGTATAAAAAAGAAATAGACGCAATAAGTTAGTTTAACGTGATTTTATGTTATATTAGATAATAAGATAATAATGGACATACCTATAAACTGAAGAACTAATTGTTAATGTGGGTGACAGTGATAGTGATTCCGATGAGGACAGTGAATGTGAAAACTAACTACAAAACAAACAAACATTAAATAAAATAATTCGAGGTTGTCTGTTTTCTGTCGAAACTGCCAGACGCATTTCGATCTTTTTGGATCTCATCAGCGCGTTGCAGGCAGCTCCGACAGAACACAGCGTCATTTGTCGTATTTTCTAAAACGCGCTGTTAAGGCAGCAGGTAAAAGTTGGTCTGTGTTCTGTCGGAGCTGCCTGCGACGCGCTGATGAGATTCAAAAAGATCGAAATCGCGATCCGCGTCTGGCAGTTTCGACAGAATACAGACCACTTCGAATTATTTTATTCGATTATGGTAACGTTCCTATCACGTTGAGGTTAGCTACTCCAGGATTCGTTTCAGCAAGTAGATACACATATATTTAAATGGACCTTGCTGAAGCATACGTAATCCTAAAATGTAGCCTTGTACTACAGATGGCGTTTACAGCGTCATTTGTCGTATTTTCTAAAACAAACATTAAGTTTTTTTTTGATAAGTTATGTTTCTATATTATTTCTTAGTACGGTACTGTCCTGTCTGTGTTAATGCAATAGTTTAAGCCTACTGAAAACTTATTTGTGTATTGGTTCGGAGTGATCTACCCAAATAAGTCAAAATGGGCATGTGCCTGCGCGACCGCTCGCCAGCTTCGTTCGTCCGACCTGTACATTGTTTAGCACAGCGCCGCGAAAGCCACGATCAAGCCATGCCCCTTCAGTAACTTTAATTGTTTGTTTATTCTTCAACTTCACCTCTCCGTCCCTACCTGAAAACACATTAGTGTTTTACATGGTCATCTCTACCCCCCTCCCCATTTCTTCCAGTGGTCAGTTCTAGGGATGGGCTTAAAAGTTCTTTTTAACGAATTAGTTCTTGAGAACTATAGTTCCCCAAAATGAACTAATTCTTCGAACTTTGTTTATTACCATTTTCACGCCTTAATTAGGTACTTAACCGATCATCATATAGAAAAGAACATAGGGTACCTTTTATCCAGAATAAAATACTGTTCCCGAGGGGTAGAAAAATTTCTTTTCATCTCGGTAAGGAAGGGCAGTATTTACCGTTATTCTAAGCAAAGTCTATCTTCAACCTATAAAATTAAAAACTCCAGATGATCCTGACCAGAACATTTTTATCAAATTATTGTATTTTCGATGATTTTTGACACGTACTTAGGACATCAACGCGTGCGAAACACCTTGTAAACGCGTGTACGATATAAAGCTGATCGGGAGGGGGGGGGGTATTTTATTCTGTACAATGGACGATTCCTTCTTTTCCAAATATTCACTTGATACATAAAACACTCGTTTAGCGAATAGGTAATTAGCGGATAAGTAATTATAAAAACCATTAAAATAAAGTAGCATGTGCGGAACAACAAAACCGAACCAAACCGAACCGAAGTACAGGAAAGTCGTTAATAATTCATTGCATAAAACGAAATTTAATTTTTAATGATTCGGCCAGGCGCGTCGCGAAAATCCGTCTCCACGACGTGCGTTTTTTAGCACGCCATAAACTGAAATGACGCCATATACGCCGGGAGCGCGGAGTCCGCGGATCTAAAGTCGTCAAAGTGCCCACCCACCAATAAGGGCTGTAATTCACGACGGCGACGGAGCCCTTCCAACATTTGTCAATACGGTTTATGGCCACTTTTCCGGTGCAGGATCAGGGAATGCTGCCCATTAATTTATACGCGACACAGCGTTGCCTCGAATGCCTCGCGTTGGTCAACCAAATATCTACACGTACGGGTATGTGTGTAGCTATGTATACCACTGACCTATAAATTACAGGATACCTACCGTTCTTATATGAATTTTCCGTTATAGGGTCACTTAAAAGGATGTTAGCCTTTGGTCCCCGTTTTTACCCGACTTTTTACGCATCCTTCTCTTCTTGCGTCTTATGTAAAAACAGGTACATTTTGCGTTTTATCATCTTTCATTTTAGTTAATTTCTGAATTATAAAAGTAAATATTTAAAAACTTTAAGTTTGGTAAAAGAAAAGTTTCAACTGGAGATTTTTTTTGAGCTTAAGATAGGTTATATACTATGTATTGGGTTTGCACTCGCGTTATCTCTTGGTGATAATATTTTGAAACAGCTCAAGCGTTCATTATGTAGATACATTTTTTTATTTGATTACTCAATGAATTTTTATTAAGTATAAATAATTAATCTGGAAATTGATGGAAAAAGTTGAATGGGTGTAGGCAATTAATGTAACATATTCTATACCTATACTTTTAATCGTTCTTCCCCTGCTTGGTATTCAAATCCTTTTAATCAATAGTACCTGTCACCACGTGGTTTTTGATTATTTATTTATTTATTATTTCAATCATACAACGTTTTTTAAAACAATGTTAGTTAGTTTTTAGTTTTATCTAGGTGTACAAAGGTTTAGTAATTTTTGTTAATGATTGTTGATCTTTGAGCATGTACTACTTAATCAGAATCCATCAGTATTGCAGTTTTTAACTTAAAAAACTAACCTTGAAGAAGTCCAACAATCCGGGCGAAACGTTGACCGAAGTTTTTTAAATAAAATAACTACAACCCCAGTACTGCTTTGATTAAAATGATTTGAATAATATTCTATATACATATTTTGATTTTTCTTAGTACTTCAACGTAAACGTTTTAGATAATTGTGAAATAAAATTACATATATGCAATAATAGTGCGTTATTTAATGGCACTACTACTCCTAATTATTTTTGTAATTAATTGTTTTGGAATTGTAGAATTTTAACCCTTTCGATTTAGTAGTGACTGCAAACCAAAATGTTAAAAAGTAAGCTATATCATCTTCATCGCCATCATGGGGTTGTCAGTCCTAAGACTGGTTAGACACGCACCTCTACTCTTTCCTATCCTGAGCTAATCTTCGCATTTCCCTAAAATTAGGACATCCTACATCCTTAACTATTTGGGAACAGTAATTAAGTCTGGGTCTACCTCTACTCATCTTAACTTCTGTTTCTCCTTCTAATATGTCTCTGGCTAGCTAATCAAGGTCTACATCTACTCATCTTAACTTCTGTTTCTGGTTTTAATAGGTCTGTAACTAGCCCTTCAGGTCTGAGAAGGTGTATTTCGACTGCGTCGTCTGTTCTTCTACTTCTTCTAATACCTCTTCATTTCTAATCTTCTCTATCCATGGTATCCCCATCATTCGCTTGTACCACCACATTTCGAACGCTTTTAACGTTTTCTTTTCCGCCACGCCTATCTTTCACGTTTACTACAGATCCGTACGCCAGAAATTACAAATCTCGAAAACTATCAACTTTTCGGGGAGAATAAATATAATAAAATTGTAGATAATTCTACTCAAAAGGGCTTTTTATTAGATATATAATTGACCATTTTAGACTGAAAAGTGCGATAAAATTGTAAAATCTACAATTACAATACTAGGGGGGTTGAGTAGGTACTAGGTGCGTTTCTTTTGTTTTTGTTTTAGGCATACATCTTGTTCAAAAGGGTTGCAGTGTCTTCCTCAAAGCCCCAATGATTTTAAACTTTTTCACTGACGTACTGTTTGTCTTGTCTGTCAACTTTAAATATTTTTCTGACATGGTACCTGAGAGGATCCTACATTTGTGTTACGTTAAGTTTATTTTTTTCATACAGTTTTACTTTCCATTTGGTCGCAAAGAACGCAACGCTAAACAGCATACCGCGCGGCGCCTTTCAAGCGTTCATTAATTTATGGCGATACGACACTATCACAGGCCACGGCTACTCGGATGCTTCACGTTGGTCAACCAAATATGCGAACGTGTTACATTTATGTCCAATAAATTACGCCATGACTTAGTAGCACGTGGATTTGTTGGCAGAGCCGTACGTTTTTCAGAAACGAAACTAATGGGTCCGCAATGAAATTTATCTCGAGCCGGTAGATTTAGATTAATGTGTTAGTTTGGTGGAGTGCATAATCTATAAAAATGGAAATATTGAAAGTATGCCGTAGATAAATCATATAAGAGTTTTTAGAAGAATGATATATGGATTTGTATGTATTGTATATTTTACAGGCATCCAACATGTAGATATTATTTATTATTATACCTCTTTTCGTTTAACAGTTTTCTGCTTTTTATCTTTGAAATAGTGATATAACTTTAAGGAAGATTAAAGGGAATGCGTAAATGAAAAGTTAATTGATTCGCAGTCGTATGTTGAAAGAGCATTTGTCGTGCTAATGGCATACATTATGTCTACCTGGCAATTGTCGTAAAAGGGGCAGTTAAGAAAATATGAAAAAATGTTATTTGGCTGTATCTAAAACAAAGCAAGGAAAGATGTAAAGTAACAACGTTGAAATATAAAACTGGAAGCCAGAAGAAAAACGTAAGAAGATGTAATGAAAAAATAGAGTCCCATTGTCTTGATCTAACAGTAAAAGTACATTTAGAAGGTGTTATGGTTTGGTTGCTGAAGCACCAAAATACAGAGACATCAGAAGTGAAAATCTAAAAAAAAACAGACAGACAGCGACCAATTTAGAAATTGTTATTTTCCAGTGAATATCTTCAAACAATAGATAACATGACTTTTTCAAATAAAACCTGATAAAAAATTAAATTTAAAAGTGAAATGAAGAAAGTAATGACAAAGATAAAATCAGCAAATGATGAAGCACCAGGTGACATACACTGAGTTGCCGAGATTGGAGTAAAAGAGTTCTCAAAAATGGAGGAAGTAATGACAATGATAACAGTAATGACACAAGAAATAAAAATAAAAGAAGAGGAAGCGAAAAAGGGGTAGGGACAAACAAATGAAAGAAGAATTAAAAGCTGCTTAAATAATTAAGTTTTATTTTTTATTTAAATTAATATTATTTACATCAATTTCACTATATTGGTATTAACAAGAACGTTTATTAAGTTGTTGATCAGAAATTTATCAAAATTATTAGATTTCATCAGCCTGTCATAGGCAGTGTCAGTAAATTACTGACCAAACCGATGAAGCTCCTAGAAAACGTGTTTATACGAGATGTGTTAATTAAGTTTCGGGAATTTGTCAAAAAACAAATAAAATTTTTTTCAAAATGTTTCTTAATCTTAATCTTCGTTTAACTTTACACAACGATTTCAACGTTGCTCTCACGATTGGTAATCTTTCGAAGTTAACCTGTTCAGCACCACGGTTACAGTTTTCTTGAGCTCCTCAATGTTGCCATGATGAGCTCTCTTGAGGATTTTTGTCTCATTCGAAGCAGCGGCAGAGATTGGATGAGTCAAGTGATAACTGGAGATGAGACCTGGATATTTGAGTATGACCTCGAGACCCGTAGACAAAGTCAGCAGTGGTTAAAAAAGGGTGGAGAGCGTCTAACAAAAGCGAGGATGTCCAAGTCGAGACCGACGGTAATGTGATTATTTTTTTCGATATTGTTGTTCATCGTGAATATATTCCTGACGGTCAAACAGTGACTGCACGGTTCTATGTGGCGTCGTGGAGCGGTTGCGGGCATACGTTTGCCGTGGGCGACCCAAACTCGCCGATAACGGCTGGGTCTTGCTCCACGACAACGCACCAGTTCATTTCTCGTTCATTGTGCAAAAGTTTTTGGCAACAAGAAGCATTCCAACAATGCCGCACCCACTCTATAGTCCCAATATTTCCCTCTGCGACTTTTCTTATTCCCGAAAAGGAAGTTACACCTTAAGGGAGCTCATGATGGTGGCATAGAGGAGCTCAAAAAAGCTGTAACCGTGGTGCTGAATGGGTTAACTTCAAAGGATTACCAAAAGTGTTTTCAGTCGTGGAAGCAAAGTTGAAATCGTTGTGTAGAGTTAAGCGGAGACTATTGTGAAGGTCGGTAACAAAATTTTGTAAAAATCTTGGTTTGTTTGGTTTTTGTCGACAAGTTACCGATACCTAATTGCCACATCTCGTATATTATCGAAGTACAGGCAGTGTATCGCCATCTGATGGGTATTTGCTAGTACTAAAGAATTTATTGCGTTAGACAAGGGCTTACTACTTCTACTTGGCCAGAAATTTATCAAGTCCGAAAAAGGCTCGAAAAACAATTATAAAATAGTACCTAACTGCACCGCCAGTGTGAGTTAGCTCAAGCAACCACCTCTGTGGACGATGCGGAGCGCAATATGGTAATACGGAGACACGTGTCTTAATTGAGTATCAAACGAAAGCTAACAAAATGGGTACTGTAAGTATATGATGTTATTAACACAAACAAGAATGGGAAATTTCCTATTTTGAAATGAAGTTGAAAAGGTATCGATGTTTGAGGGTTTAGTAAATGAAAAATCTGTTAAACTTATGGGCCCGTTTCAGTGAAATTTAGAAAAGCGTTCCGAGCTGGATGATATGTGGTGGTGAATACGCGGCCAATTAGTCACAATTTGTCCGAGTCGAGCGTATGGACCAATCGAACGTCAAACTGTTAATGTGAGTAATTAACTTGGCGTGTTAAAAAAATTACAGCTGCCGTCAACATTGACGACGCGGCCGCCTACCACCACCAGCGGCCGCGGGCATCCCGACCGACGCGACGTCGAAAAATACTAAACGTCGCGTCGTGTAGCGTCGCGTTGTTGCCGCCGTCGGTCGCGGCGTTAAAGAAAGAAAACAAAACGAAACGCCGGCCGTTCGGCAATAAAGAGCTTCGACACAGACATAAAAAACTGCCGAACCGTTAAACATCGATACTAGTAACATCGTTACCGTATACATGTATGCGATTCGATGGCCAGACGACACATATGCATGCACCCGAGCTATGACCAATGACCATTCCCTTCGAGAATTCAATGCGAGAATGAAGTAAATTTGTTATTTCGTATCCTGAATACTAGGAGTTGTTGCTTTCTTCGTTTTCGAATTTTTGCTTTGGAATACACACAGAACTTTTAGATTTTTACAGAGCCACTAATTCTAGTAATAAGCTTCGAACGGGTGCATTATAAAGCTGCACACGAATTCCGTCCAGCCGACTGGCTGGTATACACTATGTCTGATTCATCATCACCATAAGGTCGTCAGTCCTAAGACTGGCTGGACACGCACCTCTGCTCCTTACTATCCTGAGATAATCTTTTGTCTCCTATCTTTACATTCGCTCTTTCCCTACATATTCATCCAGCATTTTTGTTTTACTTCTGTTTATTTTCATACAATACTGTTTTGTCAGTACCGCTTCCATTTTATTTAAAGCTATCTCTAACTTCTCCTTGCTGGATGCTAATACTGCTATATCATCTGCAAATCTAAGCTTACTAATATTTTATCCCTCTATATCTATCCCTACAGTTCTACTGTCTTTGATGATGGTGATGGCTTCTTCGATGTATATATTAAAATGTAGCGGCGACAAAAATACGTAATCCTAAAATGTAGCATCGTGCTACAGATGGCGTTCACTGTGCCGTTTGTAGTATTTTCTGAAACGTACTGTTAAGACAGCAGGTAAAAGTTGGTCTGTGTTCTGTCGGAGCTGCCTGCGATGCGCTGATGAGATCCAAAAAGATCGAAATCGCGATCCGCGTCTGGCAGTTTCGACAGAATACAGACCACTTCGAATTATTTTAAGTATCACTCTTCTATCTCTATAACTCATCCCTACATTTTTAAGTATATTTAACATCTTGTCCCATTTAACATTGTCAAAAACTTCAATTCATTGGTAATTACAGAAAATACATATAACAAGTAGAAATCGTACTGTTTGCAATTGTTAATTGAAAGACGGGACGGAATCCATGTGCGAGGCATCATCATGAGATCATCAGTCCTAAGGCTGGTTGGGCACACACCTCCATTCTTTCCTATCCTGAGCCTATCTTCACATTTTCCTAAAACTACTATAGAATAATGGGAAACACAGAAATGTACTTTACTTCGTTTGGCCCGTCATTTTCGAAAAAATAAAAAAAAGATTTTGTTGAATTGTGCTAGTGTTGCACTCTTACGTGCAAAATTTGATTTGAACGAAAAACAGAAAACATTACCACACTAATGCTTTCCTACCCACTTAGTAGGTGCCATTCAAGAATCTAACACTGTAGGTATGAATTTTTCCAACATATTTTATATGACTGTTTCCTATCACAATATTTATGTAATGTTACTGTTATTATAAAAAATTGAGTTCATTAAAACTCTTAGAAGAATAGAAATGGTATACTGTAAACTGATGTGACTTTTACCTCAACTTAAATTTTGCAAATGGAAAACCAGAACAGATGATCTTTGAGTTTCACATTTCAGGAGTTAAATTGTAGGGAATTCAAATTTCATTAATAATGGAAGATTCATTTTGTCAATTGTTGGACAAAGGATGATAGAATAAATGGGCGATTTCGAAGTCAAATAGCTCATACCAAATCGATTGAAAAAAAGCGTTGCTTTAATCGATTCAATTCTTATGTCGGATGTAACAAAAAGCTAATGAACCATTTCATTTTGAAAGTGCCCATTTATTCTATCTATCACCCTCTGTAATTGAAAAAGGGAAAGATACATTTAAAGGGATGTGAATTGTCTCTGGTCATGTTTTCGCCATTTATTGACCGACGACAACTGGTGAGTAAATAAGTATATTATTAGAGTTCCGGAATGGTTGAGGAAAGATGCCGCCAGTGCCGAAGCGGCGTCTCCTCTGTGTTGGACCGAATTATAGGATTTTGTTGTTTGTTTGTGAACAGTCTGTTCGAGCTGCATCGAACTCAACTGAACTGCCGCTGCTAGGACCCGTTATTGTTGTACGAGTTTCGTCCCTTATTTCCTAATTGATGCGTGACGCGTGACTAGCCTTCTTGTTCCGTTTCCTTTTCTTTATTTCTTCTTTCGAAGACTGTTTTTCCGAGACGGTTCGAATAAACAAGAAGCAGCTTTTTTAATAAACTTCTGACGCCGTTGGTTTCTTTCATTTTTGTTTTCTTCTAACTACATCCTACAGAATATTAATCGACACTTACTTTTTTTTAACTATCCAGAATTTCATGCTACTCGGTTTCTGATTTATTAGACAACAATTTCATTTTCTTCATCATCATTAAGTTTTCAGCCCATTGACTGATTGGACACGCATCTCCACTTCTTCCTATCTTGAACTATCTTCCTATCTTCGCATTTCTCGAAAACTGGAACAATACTTTTACATTAGTTTTAATTTATAACCCTACTTTATATTCCTTTCACGCCAATATTTTTGATTTACATTTAATCCTTCCATACCGTCCTCTTCTTCAATACCGTTCCTGTTTTATTGAAAGCTATCTCTAACTCCTTACTAGATATACACACTGTGCATCATCCACCAATCGTTACATTCTTATCATAATCATCTAATGAAAATTTAAAATGCCAAATATGTCAGTTCACAGGAATCGGCTAAAAGCTTTATTGTGTATTTTTGTTGTATTCTACTGTTCCGAAGTATGCTAAAATTATTCTTTAAGTTTCTCCTGTCTTTTTTAATTATTTTTAAATAAGTTAGTATTGTGTTTTTGTAAGTTTTTTATATTTTTATTCGATGTCTAGAAGTGATGAATCATTAAAAAGGCTGTAGGTTGTTAAATCAGTTTAATTATTGATTATGAATTTTATTTCGAACATTCGATTACACCTTGCAAGTTTCTTTTTATGGTTTTTGGTAGGGTCCCAAGTCTCCCAACTATAAATTATGCAGGTGTTGAACGTCGTCGTTTTAATATCGATGTTTAAAAATCTTTACTCTTCATGACTTCTTTGAGGGACCAATATTTTTTTAACGTATTCGTTTTCGTATTCAAACTTGTATCCATTCAATTGTATATTAATGTCTGTGGAGTACGTCTTGTTTATTTGCATTTCTAGTCCGACTTCTATGCTTTATTTAGTTAGGGTGTGAGCCATAATTTGCAATTTCTTAGAATCTTCTTCCAGTAAGACTAAGGTCTCAGTATGTTCTCCTAAATATATTTTCCGGCTTAGCAGTAAACAGTTTAAGAGAATAAAATAATTCGAAGTGGTCTGTATTCCGTCGAAACTACCAGACGCGGAACGCGATTTCGATATTTTTGGATCTCATCAGCTCGTTGCAGGCAACTCCGACAAAACACAGATCAATTTTTACCTGCTGTCTTAACGGCGCATTTTAGAAAATACCACAAATGGCGCGGTAAACGCCATCTGTAGTACGATACTACATTTTAGGATTACGCATAATCCAACTGGCAGTTTAGACAGAATACAGACCACTTCGAATTATTTTATTCGATTATGGTAACGTGCCTATCACGTTGAGATTAGCTATGCCGGGATTCGTTTCAGCAAGTAGATATCCATACAAGTGGACCTTGTTGGAGCATACGTAATCCTAAAATGTAGCATCGTGCTAGAGATGGCGTTTACCGCGCCATTTGTGGTATTTATATTTTAAGCGGGTCTCCTTGTGTGACATGAGGAAGAGATCGTCTTTGGATTCCAGTTTTATGCGACTACTACATTTACTATAAATGTTTTCGATTATGTCGATGTAGGTATTAACCACTCCTTGGTCACTTAGGCATTAGGCTTAACCAGAGATGGTTGTGGTTTAGACTGTCGAATAGAATAGCCCAAAAATACTATTATAGGTATAATGGCTTCAGGTATCCTTTGTATTTTTACAAAAACTATTTGTTAGTGAGATACTTTCAATTTTTGTAGGATTAATTCAATGGTCTAGTGAATTAATTTTACCCACTACAAAAAAAACTCAAATTAATGAGGAATAATTGTTGCTTGCCGGGAATCGAACCCGCGCCTATTAAATTAGATTAGTAAAAATAAAAAATTGAGTAAGCATGCATAATGCCGTTTCCTATTCAAATTATTTGAACTGTTGCTTTATAACGTTATATATACATGAATATCAATGGTACAAATGTTCGAGAACCGTTTTTTTTTTTTCAAATTCCGATGGACCATATAAATAAACGTTGAGTAAATATAAAACAATTATTTATTACCAAAATTTATATGCAATTAGGGTAATTTTTTGACATAATCATCTTGGTAATTGAGACTTGTCATACTAGTCGTACCTACGGTCGAGTGACTTCCATGTTTCACTTAAAACATTGACTATAACATTTTATGAAGAAGGTATTGAAACGCATGTCCACAGATACCACAAATGTGTCAATCGTCAGGGTCATTATGTGGAAAAATAAATCATCATCATAATGTCAATTTTGTGACTGGTTGGACACGTACCTCCACTCTTTCCTATCCTGAGCTAAACTTCGCATTTCCCTAAAACTAGAACAGCCCACATCCTTAACTATTTGCGAACAGTAATCTAATCTAGGTCTACCTCTACCCCTCCTAACTCCTGTTTCTTCCTCTAATATATCTCTGACTAGAGCTTCATGCATTTCTAACCTTTTCTACCCACGTTATCCTCATCGTTCGCCTATAACACCACATTCGGCTAATTCGGCTGGGATAGAATAAATGCTCTTTCTACTTGCTGTCTGCTTGTTTGTCTATTTCTCATCGTCAGTCAGTTATAGAAATTGCCTACAATTTCGACATTTTCTAGTACTATAGTAGATTGATCCTACTTACGGTTGGGCATATTGGCAACTGACCTGTAGGTTTATAGCTTTTAAAATGAGTTAACAAATAAAATATTAATGAGAACGCTTAAGTTCTTGGTCAAAAATTTAAGTAAACTACCAGATGACGATTTCAATCTTATTTTTTATCGTCCCTACTGTGTCTCTGACTAAACCTTCATGCCTAAGAAGGTGTCCTACCAACCTATCTCGCCTACTTTTTATTGACTTTCATAGAGTCCTCTGTTCTACTATTCTTTCTAATACCACTTCATTTCTAACCTTTTCTATCCACGTTTTCGTCATCATTTGCCTAAAACACCACATGTCGAACGCTTCTAACCTTTTCTTCTCCGCCGCGCCCAATGTCCATGTTTCGCACCCATACAACGCCGCGCTCCAAGCATACACCTTTGACAACCTTTTTCGAATTTCTAAATTAACCGTTCGCGAGCATAGAAGCGACTTCTTTTTATTAAAGGCGACACGACTCTGCTTTATAAACAATCATAAGAAAATATATGTGTAACTTTTAATAAAAAATATTTTTTTTATTCCCTTGCCTTCTGTTTATGACTTGTCAAATGTTGAAAATAAAGCAAGCTTCGTAATGAGATCCTTTAAATTGTGAAAAGCTCATAATACCCGTAAATCCGATAAAGTAACAATAAGCAAGATAGCATTGCTTATGAAGAATGGACGTGTGTTAGCATTTATTGTCTGCAGAAATCCGACGGAACCTAATTAGAAGAGCAAACCGCTGAAAATTTCCATTTTTCTATTCTTGATAATTATCTGCAAGGTTCATGCGCTTTTGCGAACTCCGACTGTATAATCCTATTAAAAGTCGTGGTGGATCTACATTTAAATATAATGTCAAGATAAACTAAGATAATACTCAGAGTTTGCCAAGTTAGCGCCTATTCTTGCCGAGTTTTCCGCTACAAACAGCGAAAGAAGTCCAACTGTAAAGAAGCTTATAAGCATAAGCATATACATACTTACGATTAGTTACACTTACTCCGGTTAATAAGCCGAGGTCCTGGGTCTCGACGCAATATAACGCCACAGAAAGTTTTTAAGTGCGGTTGATTTTAATTGCTTTCTGCACTCGTTTCCGCTTTTTTGCTCTTGCTACTGTAATAATGACAGCTATGAGAAATAGGGACCTAAAGTTACCGATTTTTCCAAAACTTCTAGATAATTCAGAGTTGTACATATTTTCTTTTTAAAATAGAACCCAAAAAAATTACTTAGTGTAGAGCACCTACGACACGTGGGTCACCGAGTGACCCATTTGGTATTTTCCAGTGACCCACAAATATTATAAATTTGCAGTATATTGAATATCTAAGAATTGACAATTTTAGTTTATAAATTATTTATTTTAAAAGTTCAACATTACGGACGGATAAATTGAAGAAATTGCGGAACGATTTGGGAAATACAGAAGACATTCATTTTCTCATGATATCAACATGTTGGGCATCACTTCCTACGAGGTTTTCATCCTTAAAAAGAATTGGCATTTCCATTTTGTCCACATTCGGGTCCACTTATAAATGTGCGCAAATATTTTCACAAATGAAATTTATTTTAAGCAAAAACTGGAGCAGGCTAACTACTGAAAATTCAGATGCTTGTGTTCGACTGAAAACGACTAACTATAAACCAGACTTGATTAAATTGACTAAACAAGTTCAACATCAGACAACATTTTCTTAATAAAATATATCTTATTGTTTACTAAAATGCTGTTTTAATACGAAAATATCTCTGACCCAAACGTCTCTTTAATACTCGCATTTTGGTTGATTTTGACCCGCCGCCAAAAAAGGTTTCCGACCCCTGGTGTAGAGTCATTTTTCTTGAGACAATGAAATTGGTTCTTATCAGTTTAGAAAAAGTTTTAGGCAAAAGTTTAATGTTTTCAAAACGGAAATTAACTGATCTTATTTTGTCCTTGACATTCGAGTGCAAGTCAAATTATTTTGTTAAATCGTAATACATATTTTGGCCCCAGCAACGAAAAAAGAGGAAAGTTTTGTAATAGGAAATATATCATTAATTCTTCAGTTCGTATTTATGTGAAACTAAGAGCAACCAAATACTTTACAGAAAAAGTTTTAGACAAAAGTTTTTTAAAGTGTGTTTTAAAACAGTGATATTGGGTTTTGATTGATTGATTGATCTCGAACTTGATCTTCAAAAATATTTAAGTCTAGTTATTTTTTAATGAGAATGCATGTTTTCCACTCCAGAAAGAGAAATAGCGCAAATTTTGGAAAAGGTAATATCCTTGAAATTCATTTGCTCTTAAATGTTTAGTATTAGAATTTATGAGAATTTAAGAAGAAAATAATTTCAAAGGTACCTATACTTCTGATTACAAAATTTCCCGCTAAAAAACATTCATTTCGACAAAAAAACGATTTGACCTTCAAATGCGCTGAAGGTCAATTTTGTGGCCACACTCAAGGTCATCATTGATTAAGAAAACAATTTTTGGTTAAAACTTTATCTCTTCCTCCACATTCACTCATACCCGCCATTGTGCTACAGGCAGTAAAGTAAATCTCAAAATATCGAATTCGATTTATATTCCGTGCTCATATTTGAGCAATTTGAATAAAACACTGACAATATCAAAGAAAAAACATTGATTTTTATTTTTGAAACATTCCAAAATAAACTCGATGGCCGTTATGGATGTCATTGCGGAGACTGGTCGTTTGCCGGTGCAAGGATTTCGTTTAGAAGACGATATAAATCTAGTTTATATCTTCGACGTATACGACCAACAAACGGACATCGGAACGAAACCCGGATTTTCGTTTTCAAGGAGAGAGAGGGACTATCACTCGCGACTGCAAAAACCATGAGCCGGCTATAAATCAGAGATCCTGAAGTGGCCGATAAATAAGGTCGCCAATAGCGGCGTTTCTTCTTGCCATCACATACACATCCGCATGCGACGCCAACGTCATCGTGGCCGACGGTCGTCTGAGTATCTTAAAAGCAGCATCAGCAGATTGATGTGTCGAACGCACAGGGACAAGTGTGCCAAGCCCAATCGACGACTTATGTACAAATCGACGTTAATCAGAAGGTGAATCGAACAAATCGGAAAGAACGCGCTGGGTCAAGATCACTTTCCCCAAGGCGTTTCCTAAACGATTTCATTAGCTACGATTCTTATTGATCTTAAACGGTTGAAGGATGTTCATAACCTTTAAGAAAGTGTCTCATGTATAGCAAAAATCGTTCATAAATTACAATAATAATTTATCTACTCACATAATGCCTACAGACTGAAATGAAGTTACCACAGGCAATATTCTATTTAAAGTGAAACTTTTATTACATCCCCTCACAATTTTTCGTCTATCGCATGTCGCATTACAGCCGGCCGCGGAGTAGGGGTAAAACTGAAAGGCGCTTGGAGGAGCAGTCAAGACCAATACGGCGGCGCCCATGGCTCGCATGAGCCAACCGTGTGGCATTTATATTCTCACTCATTCGTGCAAGTGCATGACAGTTACATTTGTAGACTGTGAAACTCAAAGCGAAGATGAAATTGTTGATAGAATAACTGAAGTTCAAAATGATTGAATGATTTAAATAAATATTGTTCTCTGTTTTTAACATGCGTCTATTATCTGAATGATTGTGTTTATCATGTGTTCCGTACTCTCATACGCAGATTGAAATTAAAATTTATAGTTGGATATCTTGTCTACTATTAATTTCCCATTTTCCAATCATTAAGATAAGATTAAGAATGCGATTTTAATTTTAGTACCCTAAATCGAATAATTTTCTGAAAATCTACAGTTAAATGCCTACAATCTGAAAAGTTTCACTTGTATCGTGGTTTCCTAAAACCACACAATTGTTTAGTCTTTGTATGGTTTTTATTTCATTTTCTTCGTGTTTGTTTCTTTTCATTATTTATACGCACCAGGAGTAAAGGGTCTCCTTATAATTCGGAGACAATAAGTCATTTAGCTTCCCTAAAAATGGCATTATCTCATGCTATATTTCGAATTCCACGTACCGTTTGCGGCCGAGTTAACATCTGAATATAAATTTAAAAGTTTGGCTGTATAACTTTCGTTTTTTTTTTCAACTTCATAAATTTTTTCCAGTTCCGCACAACGCTCTGGGATAAAATTATAATGAGAAAACTCGAAACTTTTCTAGAGTACAATTTTTGGCTCATCGTATTTGTAAATAATTATTAGGTGGGTTGGACAAAGAAAAGGTCGGTTATAGATTCAGCAATATTCAAATTTTCTTCCCGGCAGTTTTCTTTCTTATTCTATATAGAAATTAGCACTTTTCCAAATATTTTTAAAATTATAATGTATTAGTCAATGAAAAGCGAAATTGTAATAATGGAATACTATTTTCTGTTTATTATTTCGTTACGCACTTTATCTTGTAAAATAAAAATATTAATGTTAAAGTTGAAACTTTTTTAAGTTTAAATGAACGAATAGGTCATTTTAAAATATTTATATCAAGATTTCAAAGTGAACACATTTGCTTTGTTCAGAACAACAAATAACTATTTCATGTTTCTCCTGCATTTACATTTGCATATAAACGTTATAACATCGTCGAAGCAAATGTGGTCGGAAGTGTCAAACGTTGGAAAATGCTCTATTTTATTGGATACCCAACGGACAGAATGTCAAATAGTGATAGAACATTTTAAATCCTATATTTGACCAGAATCCTACAAAGAAACCGATGTATGTAAAAAAAAATGTCAGCAATGGCAACACGTACTCATTGATTTTGTGTTCTGCATAATGCCAGATAAAAAAACAAACCTACCGTATTAGTGTTAACCTACAACTACATAGATTGAACTGTTCTAATTGTAAGTATTTAATTGGTTTGTCCACAATAATGTCAGTACTAGATATGTAAGAACGTGTTGCTTGTCTTTGGTTTCCGACGTAAATTCGTTTATATAGGAAATTTGTGTGCCTAGGATAGTTAAAATTTTTATCCCAAAATTTAGAGAGATGGGCATGAATGAACACGAAGGATTGAATAATTGGAGGCAATTTATAAAACAGAAAAAATTGAGAAATATTAAAAACCCAATTTTTTTAGTTTTAATTTTACATCATATACCAATATTTAATATTGCACTATATGTGTATATATATGAATTCCATATTTTATTATCAAATTCCATATAAACAATACTAGAGGTAATCAATAACATTTATTTCTCTAACTTTATTTTACAATAATTCCTCGTTTAATATTCTAATAATTAGTAACGTTTTCGACATAGTTAAAAAAAAAAAAAATAGATAATTAA
>NW_020439044.1:1333846-1344774 GCF_000699045.2 Agrilus planipennis | reverse complement strand
GATAATTAAAAATAAATAAATAGGGTAAAGTAATAACAAAACCAATCAAATTTAAATTAAATTTATCTATATCTTTATTTAACGTACAAATAAATGAAATTTTAATAATAATAATAATAGGTAATAATAAAATAATAGTAATAAATTGTCAAAATAGCTGACACTAGTAATTTAAATTTACTAATTTTATTAAATCAATTTACATGTGCTGCAATTAGTTAACAAAGAAGTTATGTATTGTTGGGATTATTAGTTTTACTACTGGTGAGACCAACATGAATTCAGCTATTTTTGATGAATCTCAAACTATCCAGTTGACTGCTGTTGTAGTCAATCAATGTATGAAATCAAATTTGGATAAACAACTCGAAGAAAATGCAATTATACCATCTATCCAACCAACTGCAAGGGTTTTGGAGGAAATGCGTCCTGCAACCACTGCAGCTGGCCTTCGTAAGCAGCGGATGAAATGGACTGATGACATAATAAGGTAACTTCTTCGCTGCTATTACGAAATGACTGAACTGGAAACCAATTTAACAGGCTATAGACCACTTTTGCATAGATAATTCACTGAAATTTATCCTAAGTCAACAAAGATTATCTGACCAAATACGAGTGATGCTCGAAATAACAGGATACCATTGTCTGAAAAGGAAATCATAAAACAAGAATTTAGACGATTTTCAACATCAGTACGATGAAAATATCGTAGAAAGCAATATTCCGGTAGAGGATAGCCCAACACTTTTACGGAAATCAGTAAACCTTAATACATGCGGAATAGTACGCAGATTTCTTAATAGTACTAACATATCCGCCTTTTTAGAAAACACAACAGGTTAAATTAGAAGCGGAGTTTTTAATAATCACCGATCATATTTAAGGGCAAAAAGTAACAGTACTTCTTATAAAATTTAAGAACAGAAAATTGGTTTCCATATCGTATCCCAAAATATTTCAGTGAGGTTCTACGGCATCAGCTCATCTCCACTTGCTCAAAGTTAACCAGTGAAAACTGAGATGACCAAGAAAATAATAATAGCTCTATGAAAAATTTAGTAATAGTAAATTGGTTTCTATAATGTAGACCAAAAGATGTGACTGACCGGGGTGAAAACTTAGAAGACCAGAGAATAATAATAAAACCAACTAACTTCATTTTAGCCCCACTGATTCCTAGCGGCGAAAAAATGTGCGACCATACTTCCCTTCTAAAACTGTATAGGGTTGACTCCTTCTTATACTCCATGTTTTGGAATGAACTGGCGATTAAAAGGCATAATAAAAGAATGGAACTAAGTAAACGGAATATCTTCAATAAATAATTACTATGTTTAGATTGATTTAACATGCGTCTATTATCTGAATGATTGTGTTTATCATGTGTTCCGTACTCTCATACGCAGATTGAAATTAAAATTTATAGTTGGATATCTTGTCTACTATTAATTTCCCATTTTCCAATCATTAAGATAAGATTAAGAATGCGATTTTAANAAAATGATAAGCACACATAATAAGTGAGCTTTTTTCTGATAAAATAATAACTTGATCTATAATAATACAGGTCAGTATTATGTACCTAACCCAAGAAAGATCAGCAAGTTCATTTTTATAATCTACATACCTTTTCATATACGTATGTAATTAACTGACAACCGATGCATACCAGTGAGTCTACAGATTTGAAATTTTGAGGAAATACTCTTACAATAATTAGTAAACATTTTCGCGGCCAGTAGATGACCTGACGCTGTCCTGATTCTGGTCTAAATGCCGTCGTAAGTTGGAGTTGTTTCCTAACATTTTGCAGGCATAATTGGCGATTTTCTTCAGAGCTCCTTCTATGTCTGATGCTGGATCCACATCTTATTCAGCTTATTGATCTATGTTTGTTTGCTAGTCTGCGAAAAATCACATCGAAAATAAGAGATGGGGAATCCCCCCCTTCTATTCGAGAAGCGCGCACATGGGTTTATTAATCTCAGGATTGCCAACCTTATGGCCGGAATATTAAAAATTTTAATTTATTTTTTGTTTTATAAATTCACAATATTGTCCATTACCTTCAACGGGAGCTAAGCGTCCTTTATATTCCTGAGGTCCTGGGCTGTAGCCAAAAAAGCCAGTTTTGCATTCGAGTATCTTATTACGCCAGTTTATTGGCTAGCGTGTTCCTTATTCTCCTGCTGATATTCCACGTGTACTAGTACTTAATTGTAGTTATTAATTACACGGTTATTCGCTTATATACTAAACTTCATGTAAGTACGTATAAAAAAGAAAAAATAGGTAGACGGTACTGGTGCCTTTGGCAAATAGGGAACGGAAGGCATCAGATGAATGTGTGAACTCGCGGTCTGAATAATTGAAAGGCGTACGCCAAAGAGCAGCTGGTGTCACCACCATTAGGACTCCAGTGTCGCCGCTGAATGCGACGTGAGAGAAGACTGTCGCCAAGTGGCGGTACTTTACCTATTTCTCCTCCCACCAGCCCTCACATTTCATTCTGTCAACCAGGTTCTGGAAAAATTTGCTCTTGCAATCTTGCACGTTCCACGTGTACGTAAAGTTTCGTCAAAAGATTTATATTTCCGAATAAGTGGCATTAAGTCACATTAGGAGGCAAGCGGTATAATTTCACGACCGTATGCACTATATCGTGTCTAATTTGTTAGCGGTAAGTTAGTAAATTATTACTGTAGAATGATGTAGGGGAATTCCATGAAACAATAAGTACATAGTGTACTGGAACGATCTAAAACCCCGACTGCAAACATGTACAATTAGATCTTTAATTTGATAACTACAGCACCAGGAATGTTAAACTAAGTATGTCTTAGTTTTCTTATTTGTTCTGAATTATAATTATTTTCTAGTAGTAATTTTAAAAAAATGTGGATCTTTTAAATTATGGTGCTTATCGAGAAGCTGAGGTAACAATTAGCTTTTCTAAATGAAATATGCTAGAGATTATTTCCGTTCGCATGTATACTTTGTTTCTGAGAATGGGAAAAAATTCAGGGTGCGGCTGGCATAAGTTCTGAATAAAAAAAAAAATGGTTTCAACGAACTTGACATCTTTAATCTAACCATTATGCCTAAAAGTATATCCAACACAAATTAACATTTGCACAAAAGAGTTTCTATATATTATTTCTGTTTTCCTTTTTTCATTTCAATACCTACGTTAGGGGTATTATCAAAAATGTTGCTTTTAAATTAACAAAAGAACTGTGAAAAACTTATTCGATATTTTTACAGTATCCACAAATTATAAAAAAATCTTCCTTTAACCGTTAATGCAACTTTTAATGACAATTGTCCCGTAGCAAAATATAAAGGTAAAGACACAAATAACAAAAACTTTTTAGGGCATTATAAAGTAAAGTATTGCCATAATAAAAATCTGTTGTTATACAACAACAACTTATAAGTCGATCGAAACATGCTTGTAGAACTGTCTTGGTCTCATCATCAAGCCGTCGGAAGCTCCGACATAAAACTGATAAACCTGCCATTAATCAGCGTTCAATAAAAAAGTACAGAGAGCGTAGTGAACGCCATCTGTACCCAACTTATTGTTTGGTTTCGACAAAATACTTCTCAAGAAGATATTCTTGTTCCAGTTGGTTACCTGCCTATCACGCCGTCGATTTGGTCTAAGAAGTCGATAACCTTATTAGAAAATGAACTTGTTGAACATTACTGAGTTCCACAATAAGTTTCAAATTTTTGCAAATGGTATTAACAACGCTGCGCTGACGGTATTTATAATACACATGTACGCATAGATTACTTTTAATATCAGCGCATAACTTGCTCACCTTCTCACAGTTCAAAAAGAAGATGTGCTTTTGCCATTAAAAAAAATGTCTTTTTTTCAGTAGACGATGAATACGTGTGTGTCATACGAAAGCCCCTATTAAAACGAGCGCATCGTTCTTTTTTGCATTTGAAAAATTTTAGGCATTGTGTCCCGCGTATACGAACGTGACACATGAGTGTAACTACAAACAATAATTAGTTTACCACTAATTACTTGACTCACGGTCGCTGCTGTACGCCCTCTAGGTTGAAAAACATAACGTTTTAATTCGTAATGATGACAATTTCGAAAATGCCGAATTTTATTTGTTCCAGTCGCTTTTAAAGTAATTATTCCAAGTTCATTACAAAAGACATTAAATCCAAGTAATTTAATGCACTTTTTACTTTTAGCGTACACTATAAAAGTTACACTTCTATTGGAGCACTATGAATAAATTAGCATGCAACGAAAGTTGCGCGCGCAATTAGTACGTAACTTACATTTGTTTCTTTTGTGCTTTTATATTTACGGAGTGCTGCCTATAATATACTTATTTAATTTATTTAGTCTAAACATGATTAGTACCAAATTCTTTATGTTTATCTTAGACGTTTGATTGTCGCTAATGTTTACATTATCTATCCATGTAGTTGCACAGTTTTTATCGCACTGCGCTATTCGGTAAGCACCTGTGTTGTCAATTCACGCACAGGACCGGCTTCAGATTGCAAATTATTGTGATTTTCTTAAAAAAACATTTTTGCCTTTAACGACGCTCACCGTACGATTGTTTATTGCATCTATTTTACAAATTACAATGGTTCGGCACTCATTTCTGTTACTCCGTGTATACATAGAACTAGTAAGTAACTAACATGACTCTTGTAAGAAAACAGTCGTTGTAAGATATAAGTGGTCAATTAAAGCATAGTTGCTAACCAAAATAAAACCAGTCCATTAGTTTAGGTCGGTCGAAACATAGTAACAGTCAGACTTTTTTGTTTTTACTATTCATGTACGTTTACTATCATCTTTGCAAACACAATTCGAAAGATGATGATTTTGGTATAACACGAAATAACTGTCAAAAGCTTGGATTCCTGTTGACATGCTTATTCTGATTGCATAGTTTAACATATTTAATGTATACACTTGCTTTTTGGGACATATAGCTTCATTTAAAGCAGATAATATAAGGGTTCCACGGTTCATGTAATGCTTTGAGTATCTATTCGAAATAATTAAAGGCCAAAATTGAATAACTGATTGAAAATTGAGGTGACTAAATATGGCAGGGATGGAATTGTTTGTCGTCCGTCCTTTAACTGTTCAAGAGAGAAAGAAATTATAATTCGGGCACCGTCGGATTAAACTTTAATATTAACCCCTGCCATTATGGATTGAAATTTATAATATGAGTGTAAAAAAAGCTTCTTGAAACTCTTATTTGTTGTCTCTGTGTTGTTGCTGTTAACACCAGGTAGTATTTCAGATGTTTGGCAATGTCTTACAGAGGTATAAGAATCAATCAATTATGAAACTAAAAAAAATTGTTAGAGGAGTACGTTTGGAGGGGTACGGGTGCGGAACATGGACGGTGAGCTTGGCGGAAAAGAAAAGATTAGAAGCGTTTGAAATATGGTGTTACAGACGAACGATGAGGATACTGTGGATAAACAAGATTATAAATGAAGAGATGTTAGAAAATACAGGTGAAATGAGAACTCTATGGAAGTCAATAAGAACTAGTCGAGATAGGTTGGTAGGACCCTTTTTTAGTCATGAAGGGCTAGTCAGAGACATATTAGAAGCAGAAACAAGAATTGAGATGAGTAGAGGTAGACCTAGATTAGATTACTGTTCATAATTATAGTTAAAGATGTGAGATGTCCCACTTTTAGGGAAATGCAAAATGCTCAGGATAAGGAGTGGAGGTACGTGCCCAACCTTATGATGATGCTGATGAAGCTCTGGTTGTGTTTGAGTATCATAATACTATTTTTGAAATTCGCTTGGTTTGTAATCAGTACATTAAAGTCTTCCATTATTAATTATAAAAGAATTGATTTTAGTATTGTCTAGTTGTAAGCTGTACGTAAATTGGTCGTTTCTTTTAATAAATCGGTTTTGTCCTGTACGGATTAGGTAAATGTTGCGCATATTATTCTTCTATGCACCCTACTTATCATTTTAGGAATGTGAACAGACATCCCAATCATAGAAAATTGTAGCTACGTGCCGATATATTGCAAATGTAATGGTACAAATGTGTGTACATCTATCAGCCAATTATATTATAATATTGTACAAGCACATAAGTTAAATCTGCCGCGGAAGTGACACATCAACCCTATGGTAATTCGTACGACTTCTCAATAGTTTCTAAAGCTGCCAGTTCTTGTTCGCGTTTCCTCAAAAGCTCATTTAAGCTCCAGCGGAAGCGTTATTCACTTACGAAGGCGATTGCAATAGAATATATATCATAATTCCGAGGACGGCGGCGGGCGCGGCCGTCGCGACGACGCAGCGCTAACTAAACGCTGTAATTACTTTCCTCAAGAACGCCTAATATCAGCTGGTCATCGTCAGAATACGTAAGCGCGAATGTTTGGTGTTCTATTCACACATAAAACGTTTGACACTTTAATTGATTATATTAATTTTTGTAGTAAACCTTTTAATAGTACCTACAAGTGCCCCTTTAATCTACACCAACTGGTTTGTTTGTTAACAATAATCCGCTCAAAATTTATTGTACGCAATTATAAACTAAGATTTTTAGGTACCCTGTCTTTATATCCTAAAATAATTAATTAAATTGTTTTGTCCATTCAATATTCTAAACAAAAATGTCCATCAAGAATTTACTTCTCTCTATAGAAACAGATCTGGCGTTAATGATAAATTTTAAAACTCAAACGCGTTTGTAATTTTAAAACATTCAAATCTCCAAGGCTAAGCACAAAAAAATGCAGCGCAAAGTTGATACAATGCAAAATACAAAATTAAACAAAGGGAGTAATTGTGATCAATAATAATCGTTTATCAAGAAAATCATTAACCTTTGTTTCCTCCTACGTTTATTAACTTCCCTGTACAGGACCTAGACGTTAATGCATCTTAAAAGTATTACATATATATATAAAAAAAAAGATTTCAGCAGAAAAAAAAATTACAATAACTTCCCTGTGAACGGAAAGTACGCACGTCAGATTGTGTAATAAGAGGGAGACTAAATGTGGGAAAAGGCGATAAAAAAGATAGTAAAATATGAGGACAGGTTGGGGAAGTCAAAAGAAGAGCATATCAGAAGGGAAATATGGAGGAAGAAGGTATTAGAAATAGAGAGGAAACGTAGATATGACAGAGAGAGAGGGATAGGACTTTGAAGAGATCAAAAATTAATCTGGAGCAGCTGAGGCAGTTGTTTAGAAATGGGATTAATATGGGAGAATTAATGAGGAACAAATGCAGGGAAATTATAAGGGGAGAGGATCTAAGAAAAATAGAGGAGTCAATATATCTTGGTTGGGCTGAGGAAGATTTTGTTGAAAGACTATGGTAACGGGATTGGATGTCAAAGTATTTAGAAGAAAGAAGGGAGATAAACTAGCTAGCAAAATTTAGAGCAGGAAATAAATGTGTTGGATGTAAATATTGGAAGAAGGAAGAGAACAGTTGGTGTGACAATAATGTGCTAGGAGAACGTGAGGATAGTAGAACTTGGAAAAAATGTTACGAATTAGTAAATGACGATGGAGATGAGTTGAGCCGACTGAAGGAATTTTTAAGGAATAGGGCAGTGGGAGAGGACGGATAGGTAACATCAAAATAAGTTTTCGAAATGTAGAAAGTAACTTTCTGTTCTGAAAACTTAGTATTGCAATGCAAAGAAGGTAAAAATAGGAGACGAAAATTTGAAAGAAATCGTTGATTTTTGGTATCTATTAGGATGTTAGATAACACGAAGAAAGGAGCGCGATCGGTTGAGTTATAAAATGAAGGATATCGTAGGATAGAGTCACCTTTAACAAAAAGGACTCATTCTATACACTCAAAAGACTAATTTAGGAATTCGACAAAGATGGTTAAAACTATATGTTTGGAGCTCCACTCTGTACGAGTATAAAAAACAATGTAAACGATGGACATGCTGGAAAAGAAATGTTTAAAAGCGTTTGAGATACTTTACTTCAGACGGATAATGATAATGAAATATATAGAAAAGAGTAGGAATGAGGAAATATTAAAAAAACCGGGAGATAAATGAACGCTATAGAAAATAATATGAAATAGGTTGGGTGTCTAAGGCATTAAGGGCTAGTTAGAGGTAGATTGAAAGCAGAAACAAGAGTTAAGAGGGGGTAGCGGTAAATCTAGTTTAGGTTACTACTTGCAAATAGTTAGAAATATAAATAATAAATAGTCATAATCTGGGTGCCTGTCACTCACAATCGAAAAATTACCATGCTATCACAGTAAAAATTCTTATGATTTTTAGTAAGGCTTTCTTACAAAAATTATTTTATTGGACTAATATTGAATTTTCTTAATTCATGTCTCTTGCACCTACGTGACGAGTACGATAATTTTTACTAACAATAAGATTTTTCTATTCGTGTGGAGGTTCGTGCTCAACCAGTCTTCGGGCTGATAATCTCTACGGTAATGACGTTAGATAACCCTAGCCTTACTTCTCTGTACTCTATGAATGAAGGAGACTAACTTTGTAATTCTTTTGGTACTGCAACATATCCTGGTGTTGGTTTTTATTAATTCCTCTACCATGTGACGTTATTTATTGCAGCATACTCCGGTTCCGTTTACACATAGTTTCTAAGAATTTTTAAAGTGAAACTTTTATTATATCGCCTCAAATTTTTCCGTACATCTATCGCTTGTCGCATTACAACCGGCCGCGGAGTAGAGGTAAAACTGATGTTTGGAGCAGCCAAGGCCAACATGGCGGCGCTAATGGCTTGCATGAGCTAACCGTGTAGTATTTATATTCTCACTCATTCGTGCAAGTGCATGACAATTACATTTATAGACTGTGAAACTCAAAGCGAAGATGAAATTATTGATAGAATAACTGAAGTTCAAAATGATTCAATGATTTAAATAAATATTGTTCTCTGTTTTTAACATGCGTCTATCATCCGAATGATTGTATTTATTATGTATTCCGTACTCTCATACCTAGATTGAAATTAAAATTTTAGTTGGATATCTTGTCTACTGTTGATATCCCATTATCATTCCCATTTTCCAATCATTAAGATAAGATTAAGAACGCGATTTTAATTTTAATACCCTAAATCGAATAATTTTCCGAAAATTTACAGTTAAATGCCTACAATCCGAAAAGTTTTACTTGCATCGTGGTTTCATAAAACCACACAATTGAACTTTCTTTCGTTTTTTCATCGTCCCAATAGATGTGTTGCCACTGGCCTTTACTATGTATAGTAAGAAGACATACTGTATGTAAATTATGCGATAGGTTGTTCAGTTCAACGACCTTGCGCTACCATGGAGATACTGAGTATTNATAATAATATATTTTTGAAAAATATTTATGAATTCATGCACATTGTGACACAACCATGGCGTATCCTGATTTGCACTCGAGTATTTTTCTTATATTTTTCAGTCCAAAAATGGTAAGTCTTAGAAATAGATATGATATGATCATGGTCTTAAAATGTATGAATGTCCATGATAAACATAAAAAAAGCAAATTAATAGCCATTACATATTAGAGGGAAACGTTTTACATTACATAAAAAATAAATCCGAATTTTACGAGTTGTGTTTTATGCTCTTTTATCCAGTGCCGGCAGGTGGTTAATCTGTAGCAGTTAGGCGTTGCAATTGCCGCTTTTATGCAAATTTGTAACAAGATGATTTATACTTTACTTGGAACTTGATGGAACATAAAGCAGCAAAGCACAGAGTAACTCCATGACGCTTGCCGCGGAAATTTTAACATAACTGAATTCATTAATGTTTAATAGCTGTTGCAAACAGCAGTATAAAAGTTCTCTAATCAGTAAATCTGCATTTAACTATGTTTGTCACCGAACCTCCGCCCTATCAAAACTGAACGACACTATTTACATACTCTAAATATATGCCTGTATCTATCCAGGAAATCTATTTAGGTATAAATTAAAATTCTAGAGCTTTTATTAAAATGTTTAACTTAGCTGTTCAAATTTCTTTTTACGCAGTGGCTAGAAAGCTGATAACAGCTCTTGTGAAAAGATCTATGACGTCACATAATGATTGTGCGCGTTACATCCGCAGATCCTGTTGTGCATAGCAGCATGTGTAAGAAGCAGCGATGGATCAGTAGTAAGGATGCTCAGATGTAGTGATGAGCAAAGCAACACCAAGACCAACACTGTCCGAATTTTAACCATGTGTTATCCAGACATAGGAATAAAGAATTCATTCTGAATTCATTATGGTAGATCCTTTTTTCCAAACAGTGGTGAAGGTTGTTTTTTTATGAAATATTAATGGGAAAATTCATTTTCAATGTTTTACCCACTATAAATTACCTCAGGTAAATGAGGAAATATTTGTTGCTGTTGTCACCCCCTCGCCGGGAATTGAACCCGATATGTTTGGCTTTACGTACCAATGCTCTGACACTAAGCTACGAGAGATGACAACAGCAACAAGGACAATCCTACTTACTAAGTAGCAGATCTGTCAAACAAATGTAATTATATTGATACTATATATATGAAACTTTTTGACATTTAATAAAATATTAATGTGAAAATTCATTTTCAATTTTTTACCCACTATAAGCTACCTCAGGGTAATGAGAGACAATTTGTTGCTGTTGCTTTTTTATACTAGGGTCAATTGAAAAGTCCCCGGCCTAACACATAGATGGCGGCACCAGAACTAAATCCATATGATTTTCAGTTAGTCCTAACCTTCAAAAGACGCGTCTATAAATTTGACGGCTGTCGGATCATTAGTTTGTGAATTATAGCATTTTTAGTGAAGCAACTTTTGTTATTGTGAAAAAAATGGATGAAAAGGAATTTCGCGTGTTGATAAAATATTGCTTTTTGAAGGGAAAAAATACAGTTGA